>NC_081407.1:607108946-607414696 GCF_030272615.1 Cryptomeria japonica
AAGACTGAGGATTCGACAAATGAATAATTCTGATGCTTCTAGATCCACAACAATGGAAGAGACAAACATTCAAGATGATGCCCTGGGGGATCAAATGGACGTAGATGATGCAATTATGGATGATGTTGATGTGAATGAAACAATTATGAAGAATATTCCAAGTACTAGATCCTCAAATCCAGGTACATCTTCAAATCCTTCTCTGGAAGACATGGATAATGTGATTATAGGTGATATTCATATTGATGATTTAGTAGAAGTTGGATATACCAATGTTTAGATTGATAGAATTGTCCATGAAAATGAAAACCTTCATGTTGGTAAAGATGAAATTCCTTTGAATGTTGAAAGTGAAAATCCTTTTGAACATGGTGAAAATGAAAATCCTCCAATTGTTGAAGATCAGGGAAACTTTTTTATAAAAATTGAAAAAAATGTTTTGGATAATCTTCCTGGTAAGATTTCTTGGAGACAGATAAGAACATATGCCAATAGAATATATAAAGAATTTTTTTATAAAAAAAAACTTGCAATTCAATGTCAACTTATGATGCAATTGATTAGAATGTGGAAAATGAGAAAAGTGATGAAAAAAATAGGCATCTATGTGAAACCATCAAAAAAAGATGAATTCGTTAAGCATGCTATGTCTACTGTTGCAAGTACCATTGAATCTATTGGTACAATGAGTCGATTTAAAGATAAGAATGTGGCACAACAAGCTATAACAACTGCCATAGTGAATAGAGCAACCTTGAATAAAAGGATGGTAAGCAACATTAGTGGAATTTTAAAGATGCATCCTAAAACATTGGTTAGAGAAGCTAAAAGAAGAGAAAGTATTGAAAAAGGTCCAATCAACCAAAGTTGGAGTTTTAGTGCTAGACTTTGAAGGTCAGATATGAAATTGAATATTGAAGTGAAATCTTTGGTTGAAAAGTTTTGGCATGATAATACAAGGGTATCATCTAATGCTAGAGATGTTCCAAAGTTGAGAGTGGGCTCTAAAATTTGTGACCCTCATCCAAAACACCTATTAGACACAACTCAAACTGAATTTTATAGAATTTTTTTGGATGAAATTGTGTTTCCTGAAAATATTACTATAAGTCAAAGATCATTTGAAAAATGCAAGCCCTAGTATGTGAAAATTAATAAGCAAAGAGTCTCTTATTGTTGTAAAACGCATGTGCAATTTCATTACTATTATGATGTTTTTCAATACATACGGTGTGTTTTGCATAGTAACATGCTTATCCACGAATGTGGTATTGATATGCCACCTGAATCAATCAAGGAATTTGTAGCAAGTTTATTTTGTGAAATAAATGATGGGCAATTATTTTATTTACATTCATGTATCTCTAGACAATGTTCTAGTTGTGGCAATTTTTCATCACTGGTAGAATGTATGCATGAGAGTAGTGAAACTAATTTTGGACAACAACTAGTGGATGTTAGAAGATTTAAGAATTTTGAGTATCCCTTAAAGGATGGGAAAAAATGAAAGTGTGTCGATTTAATCACAGAGAAGGTTAGTGTACATGCATTCATGTCAGAATTTAAAAGTAAGATTGTACCAAAATATGTGACACACTCTCAACATGCTAGATGGTTTGATTCTAAATTTCACACATGTAGAAATACATTTACAATTGGAAGTATACTATCAGTGGTGGACTTTGCAGAAAACTATACTCTTAAGCCACAAGAGGAAATTCAATCTCAATATTACAATTCTACTCAAGTTGTTATTTTTGTTCATATTTTATATAGGCATGCAGATGATAGCACAGAGGATGATAGAAAAATCCTAAGGGAGTATCATTTCTATGTGAGTGATAATAGGATGCACTCGTCAGAGTTTGTTCAATATTGTTTTAGCATATTTTACAGAAATATAAGAGAAAGAGGAATCCAGATGACAAAACATCTTATATGGTCAGATAATTTTACTGGACAATTCAAGAATGCTCGAATGTTTTATTGGTTAAGCAGGGCTCACAAGGAATACAATATCCAACATATATGGAGTTTTTTTGAAGCTGGACATTGTAAAGGAGAACATGATGGAGATGGTGCATGTGTTAAAAAAATTCTTGCTAGAGAGAAATTAAAATTTGAAGATAATGTAAAATTTAAAGATGCATGTGCAATTGTAGATTGGTGCAATACAACCTTATCTACTGGATCAGGTGTGAACTCTACAATTCAGCAATTCTTTTGGTTAGTTGAAGAGGAAAACATTGTGCCAAAACTTGATTGTGAGACAATTAGCGGATCGGCAAAATGACATTCATTTAAGAGTTCAAATGCAAGCACATGGACTATATGGATAAGGGAACTTGCATGTTTTTGTCAGTTTTGTATTTCAAGTGATTCTAATGTATGTGAGAATACTGAATGGGTTGAAGATTGGAATCAAATATTGTTGACTCCTACTCAAGCACAAGATTAGATTAACACAATTGAAGATAATGATCAACAATTTGCATCAGATGATTATGATCATGTTTCATACCTTGTACAAAAAGGTAATCATTTAATTATTTTGTTGACCATTTAATAAAATTAGTTTCAAATTTTTTATATTTAATGTAAATTAAAAATGGTAATTTTTTATTCTAAATTTTGATAATTTATTAATTTTTTGTTTGTAGGATATGTGTATGTTGTTGTTGCACCTGAGGACAATGAAGAGGAAACAAAATATTGGTTGGCTCGATGTGTTGAGACTAAACACGAATTAGTTAATCCTCAAGAAGATGATGATGGTTTTCATTATCCGACTCGTTCAGTGGTAGTTGTTGGAACTTGGCTAAGGAAATATTTGACAAGAATGGTTTGCTTGCTTTTGAAGATTATGAAACACACAAGAAGATAATACAGTACTCACATTTGATTGTTGCAACAAATATACAACTAGTGAGATATCGCGGTAGATCTAGTAATAAAAATTTATGGACAATTTCTATGGAAGATCACGAGACAATTATAAATGCTTTGGAAAAAAGAGAGGATGCAGATGGTACAATGGAATAAGTATTTAAATAAAGAGGTATGTATGTATGTATGTATGTATATGTATGTACGTACGTATGTATGTATGTATGTACATGTATATATATATATATATATATATATATATACAATTGTGGTACATGTAATGAAATAAGTATTTAATATATAGTGGTACATATACTTGTTTTTAAAAGTACATGTCTTTCAATGATAAATTGATAAATTACTTTTAAAATATAGGTTTTCATAATTCATTTAAAATGTGAACAACTATTTTGCACTTCCATCTAGATTCTAATTTTTTTTTTCCCCTTAAGCCATGTCCTTATTATTTTGATCCCCTTAAGCCACATGTCCCAATTGTACACCCATCCCCTTAAGCCTCATGTCCTAATCAGTTAATTTCCCCTTAAACCATGTCCTATTTAGTTCAAATGATCCTCTTTTAAGCCACATGTCCTATTTCTAGTTTGATCCCCTTATGCCACCTATCCCAATTATGCCCATCACCTTCAGCTTGCCCCTTGTGTCCTAATTAGTTAAATTCCCCTTAAGCCATGTCCTAGTTAACTTAATTTCACCCCCCTATAAATCCTATATATAATATATATCTAACTATTTTTTGTTGTTGTAGGTTTATCTTTAGTAGTTTTTTGTTGTTGGTGGCATGTGAAACAAGTTCATGAATCTTTAGAATTAAATGAAGATTTCCAATGAATTAGTAAGCATCATTTTTTTTGTTAAATGTTTAGTTTTAATTTCTATATTTGATGTTTTTCACTGATAAATTGTTAAATTACTTTTAATAAATTTTGAAACCATTTTGTAAGTTTCCATCTAGATTCGAATTTTATGTCCTCTTAAGCCATGTCTACAATTTAGCTACACCCCCTTCCTTGCTACACGTCCCAATTATGTAGATAGATTCCCTTACAGTTTGCCTTGTCCTAATTAGTTCAAATGATCCCCTTTTAAAACCCACAAGTCCTATTTAGTTTGATCCCCTTAAGCCTCACATGTCCTAATTAGTTAATTTTCCCTTTTAAGCCATGTCCTATTTAGTTCGATCTCCTTCCTTGCCACATGTCCCCTTAAGCCATGTGTCCTATTTTGAAATTCATTCCCCTTGTAAAACCACATGTCCTATTTACTTTGATCCCCTTTCTTGCCACATGTCCCAATAAGGCCTGCATCCCCTTAAACTTGTTGGCAATTGACACTCATCGGATTCATTTTGTCATCATCGATGGCAACAAGATCAGATGGAAGTCATATACCGGCATTAGGAGGCATTTATCGACAGACTCCGACATTGGAGTATCGAGGGTTACATTGACACCGACACCGGCATCAAGTACATCAAGGAAGCCAACATCAAGGAAGATTTATTTAGAAAATCATTTTGTAATTATTGTCGAGGCTGCCATTGAATATATTTTGTAATGTATTGTAAGCTGACATAAGGCATATTGTTTGTAATGGGTATATAGGTCAGTCTGCTAGGTCATTTTGTAGAGGGTGTGACATAGGAGAATATAGAAGAATTGTATAATATGAAGTATATGTATGTAGATCATTTGTATGCAAATGTTATATCATGAAATGATCTGTAAATGTTTTGTAAGACATTATTGGAGGGAAGGTGATACCGGTAGTAGTGTTCAGGGTTTATGAACTGGTACAGAATAGAGCTAGAACTGGAATTGTATTTGGCATAGCAGATGCATTTTGTGAGTTCATTTTCATTGTCTTACTTCAGCAGAAGCTTGTAGTCAATGAGACTCTTTAGTGATAAGCAGTGTGTCTTCCTGCATGTGGAGGCCCCCATTATATGTAATATCTTTTCATATGGCCAGTGACTGATATTGTGGGTCACAAATCCCACCATGGTTTTTCCTCTTTGAGGTTTTCCACATATAAATTCTATGTGTTATGGTGTTCATTCATGTGGATGGTTTATTTTCTTCAAGTTATATATTTATTTGTTTACCGGTTTATATGTGTATGGTATAAAACAATAAAATCTTATCTTACCGACAGAACGCTTATTCACCCCCCCCCCCCCCCCCGCCCCCACCCCCTCTCAGTGTTCTTGGATCCCAACAAAGTCATGTCCTAATTGGTACATGCATCATTTTTTTGGTTAAATTTGACATAGTTAATTTTTGTATTTGTAATTTCTATATCTAACTATTTTCAATTGTTGTTCTAGGTTTATATCTTAGGTAACTAAATGTCAAGTTGGTCAAACATCTAATTATATCAAGATTTCTAATGAATTGGTAGGCATCATTTATTTGTTAAATTTATGAACTTGACCTCAAGAAATTGAATTACTTTTAATATACATGCATTTAATAATTTAATTCTAATTAAGTTCTAATTATTTTTTTGTGTGTGCATGTAGGTACATCTTGTAACTGATTTTAACTATGGAGATCTAATTTATCTAGATCGCTTTTGAAATTACTTTTAATGTCTTAGATTGGATCAAACTTATATAATACTTTAGATTTCAGAATATTGAGTTCTTTAATATATAGATTTAAGACATGTGGGGATCTTGAAACTTTAAAAAATTTGAGATGTGAATCAAACTTTTATTATATTCAAGAGATGCACAATTTAAACTTTTTTATATAAGCTTTTAGTACATATGTGTACATGTGTTATTTTAAAAATTATCAATTGCTTTGAATTTATTTTTAGTGTATACAATGTGTGTACATGTGTTATTTTAAAAAATATCAAAATTGCTTGTTTTATTTTTTATGTATATGTATGTGTACAAGTGTGCTATTTTTATAAATATCAATTGCTCAGGTGTATATGTGTACAATTGCAAGCTTCATTTATTTTTAATGTATTTAGTTATTTTATCTCTAGTTAAATTTGTTTCTGTTATTTTTAATGTATTTATTTATTTATAGTACACATACACAAACATATAGATTTAAATTAAATTGTGTATAAATTTAATATACATATGTATGTCAATCATTTTTAACATTGCACATGTATGTCATGAAATACATAGCTCGAGATGATTATAAATAAATAAATAAATATACATAAATATAATGTCCATGAAACATGTATGTATGTGTACTAGAAGTTCGAACGTAAAACATATATGTATCACATGTACACGTGCATATGTATATCAAGTCTATGTGTGATGAAACAAGTCCACAAGTGGTCAACATGAAATATGACCATGAAATATAATCAAAGTAAACGCGCAAAATAAACAAGTCCATGTACACATACATGTATCAAGTTCATGCTCAAAATGAAATATATAATCAAAGTGCACAAAATAAACAAGTCCCATGGGATGGAATGATCAAATGTCAGTAAACTACATGAAAGATATGTACATGTAACAAATCTATCTATCTAACTATATATATAGCCCCTAAAATGAAGATGGCAAGCTAAATCATTCTAGATTCCTCTTCATGCCACGCAGACGAGAATAGGGAGAAGATCCACTCTATAAGACAAAAATGAAAGTTTGTGAGAACTACGTAGTTCATGTGTGTGTGTGTGTGTGTGGGTGTGTGTGGAAACAATTTAAAATTTTCAATTATAAGTTCAGTAGCACGTACGTGTACTTGAGTAGGCTCATCTCCTCTAGACTCTACTGAGGGCTATGCATCTCTAGGTGTTATAGGGGCAGTCGATGCCACTGCTATCTCATGCTGTATAATACATACACATATATATAGATTGATCAATGATTTAAAATAGATATATAAATTAAATTTATATTTAAAATGTTCAATTTGAACTAGAGATAAAATGTTCATACACATACCTGACTCAGATCATCTCCTCTATACAATGTATTCTGGGCAACATCAACAAAAGATCCACTATCAACAAGATCATATAAGGTATTTAAAAAAGAGTTGTGTGTCAATTATATGCACGCACGTACATATATATTTAATATATATATACAAAATGATTTAATTTTTAAATAAAAACTCTGAAACTTTTATTAAATTTAAATTTTTAAATTTAAATCAACATTAAATACCTTAAATGTAGATGATGTCTGCAGAAAACTAACAAGAGGGTCAGGATGATCATATGGCCCATCTGAATGTAAACTCATCCTGATGGTCGTGTCCACCTATAAAACAAAATTAATTAAATATAGATATTAAATTAATTACATGTTTAAATTTATTTAAAATGTCATGTAAGTTTGATGAACAAAATTAATTAAATCTCTAGATATAAAAATTAAGATAGAGTGTCAACGTACCCAATCTCTCTACTCATCCACAACAACCAATGTTGGAGGAGATGCACTCACCATAGTGGCAAGTGGATAATCTGATGTGGAAGTCGGTGTCGTAGTGGCCCCAAACATGGGCTGGAGACATACATGTGTAAATAGTGAAGACATATAGATAAAGAGATCTATATAAATATAAACTTAAATATATATAGCATATTGTATGTATGTACAATCTCCCCATACCTATTTATCACGTGAGTCATGATCTATGGGATGATCATCATCACAAAGAAAATCAACATGTGAACCAATATTATCATGCTCAGTGGATGCTCCCCGTGCAACTAAAGAGGATGGACCATGATGTGAACTCGAAGCAAGGTTTGGACCATCACAAGGCCCATAGCATAGTCGATGGCAACTCGTACAAAAATGAGGTGTTGATGTACGTGGAATGGTTTTACTCATGTCAACATCATCCTCACCTCCTATTAGATCTCCACCAGTGTCAATGTGGCCACGGTCCATCAAATCATATGTTTGTTGACTAAGGCTACCAGTGAGTGTGGTCAATGAGTCCAATGTGGAGATAACAGAACGTTGATGAACAGTCATAGGTATAATAGGCATAGGAGCCACAATGGCCTAGCGACCAGTAGGTATGTTGGGGTCAATACGTGCCCCCAACCTATCTTGTGGCATGCTGCCACCAACACCCTAGAATGCTCTAATATCAAAATAACTGGGCTTTAAACCCAAAACAAACTCTGCATATAATTTTCTCAAGAAGTATAAAGGGCACTCTAAGTTGGCATGTGGTGGGGTGTCAAATACCATTTACCATCAATCCCAAAAAATTATCGGTCATGCCCCGATGTGTACACCACCCCATGGATATGCAGGATTTGTTTGGTGGAATGGGTTAACCTGTGGTGAGGTTTGAAAAATATGGAACAAAGTGAGATTTGTCTATTCTTAAGTTTAAAATATCCCTATAGGAGAGACCATCAGAATAAAATTGGCATCTCTCCTCTCTCCATGCTCGATGTGAATCGAGCTCTGCATCTATAGACCTAACTGCATCAATAACGTTTTGCATTTTTTATGCAAAATGATGCATGTGTGGGGATATATGTGGTGCTCTAAGGATCTCATTAACTTTCCCCTATATGAAAACAACATTCTCATCAATAATGGCTTGAAATCAAGCCTCAGCAAAACTAGGAGGTGGAGGTTTATGCTCAAGTGGAGGTGGGGGTTGAGGTGGGGGTGCGGGTTGAGGTGGGGGGGGAGGTGGTGCACCATGGGCAAGGTCATCTGCGGGGGGTTGAGCCACTACTGCATTAAGCAAATCTTCTATATCAAACTCATCCATGTGATGATGTGTATGTAATTTGAGCTATGCATGTGTGTGTGTGTGTGTGTGTGTGTGTGTGTGTGTGTGTGTGTGTGTGTGTGTGTGTGTGTGTGTGTGTGTGTGTGTGTGTGTGTGTGTGTGTGTACATACATTTAGTTACAAATCAAATAAAAATTTAAAATCTAACTTTTGAAACTAAAACATGAATAAATTATAAATAATTTTAAAACATGTCCAATCTACATATACATTACATATGTATACAAGCTCTACAGACAGATAAATGACAAAAAATTTACATATATATACATACATGTGTGCATGAAATCAAGAACATGTTTTTACATATGATCATGTATAAGAATTTAAAATTTAACATCTATGAATTTTTTTATAATTAATCATTGTAACACACATGACTTAAGGGGATTGGCCTAACTAGGACATGTGGCTTAAGGGAATAGGCCTAAATAGGTTGTAATTAAATTTAGCATCTACAAATTTTGTAATTAATCATTTAAGACACATGACTTAAAGGGATTGGTCTAACTAGGACATGTGGCATAAAGGGATAGGCCTAATTAGGACGTATGTGGCTTAAGGGGAAGAAACTTTAAATAGGAGACACATGTGGCTTAAGGGGTATGGTCGTAATAATACATGTTAAAAGGGTTACATGGTCGTAATTAGTTAATTTTGTGTATTTAGAATAGGAATTTCAAATTTAGCATCTACAAATTTTGTAATTAAGACACACGTCTTAAAGGGATTGGCCTAATTAGGATGTATGTGGCTTAAGATGATAGGCCTAATTAGGATGTATGTGGCTTAAGGGGATAGGCCTAAATTATAGGATGTATGTGGCTTAAGGGAAAGAAGTTACTTTAAATAGGACACACATGTGGCTTAAGGGGATCATTTTAAATAAATAATTACGACCATCCCCTTAAGACATGTGCATTTCCTAATTGCATGTGTCTTAAGGGGACATGGTCGTAATTAAATTTAATTTGATCATAATTACTTAATTTCATATATAGTTAATAGGACCTATTATGCTATTTAATATATGGCATTTAATATATATAGTTAATAGGCCCTATTATGTTAAAAGGGGTATTGTCATAATAGTATGTTAAGAGGGGCATGGTCGTAATTAGTTAATTTCATGTACTTAGAATATGAATTTCAAATTTGGCATCTACAAATTTTGTAATTAATCATTTAAGACACATGACTTAAAGGGATTGACCTAATTAGGATGCATGTGGCTTAAGATGATAGGCCTAATTAGGATGTATGTGGCTTAAGGGGATAGGCCTAAATTATAGGATGTATGTGGCTTAAGGCGATCATTTTAAATAAATAATTATGACCATCCCCTTAAGACATGTGCATGTCCTAATTACATGTGTCTTAAGGGGACTTGGTCTTAATTAAATTAAATTTGATCGTAATTACTTAATTTCATATATAGTTAATAGGACCTATTATGCTATTTAATATATGGCATTTAATATTATATATAGTTAATAGGTCCTAGTATGTTAAAAGGGGTATGGTAGTAATAGTATGTTTTAAGAGGGGTAGGATCGTAATTAGTTAATTTCATGTACTTAGAATTGGAATTTTAAATTTAACATCTACAAATTTTGTAATTAATCATTTAAGAAACATTACTTAAGGGGATGGTTGTACAATTAGGACACAATATGAGATCTTATGTGGTCAAGTTGGGTCATAAGGGGTACATGTTGTATATCGTAATGTTAAAAAGGTGGCATTGTGTCCTAAGGAAATGTTAAAAAAGTGGCATTGTGTCCTAAGGGGCTAGAAACATGTGTTTAAACTAGATATACATGTCTTAAGGGGATGCATGCCTAATTGGGACATGTGGCACTTGAAAGGGGATCAAACTATTTATTAGGACATGTGGCTTAAAAGGGGAATGGGACATGGCTTAAGGGTACATGCATACATGTTCTAATGTACATGCATCACCCCTTAGGACCACATAATATGACCCCTTAGGACACCATGTGATCCTATGGGGTCATACATGTACATGGTCCTAGAAGGGGTTGAACGCATGAGTTAGAGCACGTGCATGTGTGTGATGGGCCTTTAGGACCACATTGTGTTCTAAGGGGTCATATGTGATCCTAAGGGATCACGCATGTGTTCTAACACATGTGTGACCCCTTAGGACCACATATGAGCCCTTTTAACATCCTATACTTAGTGTATACAATATACCCCAACTACTAGGATGTTAAAAGAGCTCATATGTGGTCCTAAGGGGTCACACATGTGTGACCCCTTATGACCACATATGACCCCTTCGAACACAATGTGGTCCTGGTAAAGGCATGTCACACACATGCACGTGTTCTAACTCATGGTATAATATGGACATGGATCAGACTAAATTATAGGACACATGTGGCTTAAAAGGGTAATGAATTTTAAAATAGGAGATGGCTTAAGGGGACATGCACATGTGTTCTAGAATGTACATGTGTGACCCCTTAGGACCACATATGACCCAAGCTTAGAACACGATGTGGTCCTAAAGATCCGTCACACACATGCACGTGTTCTAACTCATGGTATAATATGGACATGGCTTAAAAGGGTATGCAGGCCTAATTGGGACATGTGGCAAGAAAGGGGATCAAACTAAATTGTAGGACATGTGGCTTAAAAGGGGAATGAATTTGAAAGTAGGAAATGGTTTAAGGGGATATGTGCATGTGTTCTACAATGTACGTATGTGACCCCTTAGGACCACATATGACCCCTTAGGGTCAACTATGTGATCATATAGGGTCATACACATATACATGGTCTTAGAAGGGGTTGAATGCATGAGTTAGTTCACATGTGCATGTGTGATGAGCCTTTAGGACCACATTGTGTTCTAAGGGACCGTCATATATGTGATCCTAAGGGGTCACGCATGTTAGAACACATGTGTGACCCCTTAGGACCACATATGAGCCTTATTAACATCCTAGTAGTTGGGGTATGTTAATAGGGCTCATATGTGGTCCTAAGGGGTCACGCATGTGTTCTAACACATGTTTGATCTCTTAGGATCACATATATGACCCCTTAGAACACAACATGGTCCTAAAGGCCCATCACACATGCGTTCAACCCCTTAGGACCATGTACATGTATGACCCCATAGGATCATGCATAGTGTCCTAAGGGGTCATGTATGTGGTCCTAAGGGGTCACACATGTACATTAGAATGTGCATGCGTGACCCCTTAGGACCACATACATGACCCCTTTGGACACTATGGTTGATCCTATGGGGTCATATGTAGTTGTAAGGGGTTGAATGCATGTGTTAGAAGACATGTGTACAAGACCCTTTAGGACCACATATTCAATGACCCCTTGGGATACTAGAATGTTAAAAGGGGTCATATGTGGTGGACCAAGGGAACACATGCGTGACCCCTTATGACCAAATATGACCCCTTAGGATGTGATGTGATCCTATGTGGTCATAGGGGGTATGTTGTATAACTAGATGTTAAAAAGGGTCATATGTGGTCCTAAGGGGTCACGTGTATACATGTTAAAAAACACATGCATGACCTCTTAGGACCAAATATGACCCCTTGGGACATGATGTGATCCTATGGGATCATATGTGGCCCTAAGCGGTTGTGCATGTGTTATAACACATGCGTGACCCCTTAGGACTACATATGACCCCTTATGGTCCACTGTGCTCCTATATGGTCATATATTAGGTCATATGGGTCAAATAGTCATGTATGTGATCCTATAAGTTTTGGTTTTTCGACATTTTCATTTTATTTATAAAAAAAAAGGTTTTCATTTTCATTTTTCTACGTTTTAGTTAAATTTCTATGTTTTGATTTTCGTTTTGGTAAATTTTAACAATTTTTTAGTTTCGTTTTTGTTGTAATTTTTTGGTTTTGGTTTTCATTTTGATTTTTGTTTTGATCTTGTATTAAATGTTTTGGTTTCGTTTCAAGGTTTTCAACATTTTTATTAAATTTATTCATTTAAAAAAAATCCTAATCTAATCAATTCATAAAAAAATTCATTATCAATAATAAATAAATAAATAAATTCAAACTAAATTTAACAAAATTTTAAACTAAAAAACAAATTTTTAAACTAAAAACATACTTTTCTAATGAAAAAAATAATTATTAAACTAAAAATCAATTTTTTTAACAAAAAAAATAATTTTTAAACTAAAATCTAAATTTTTTAACTAAAAAATTATTTTAAATATGAATAATTGAAAAAAAATGGGTGTTGGGCATACCTGGAAGACTTGTAGGCGGCTTGTTGACACTTTCTGGGGAGGGCTCTACTCCTTCAATCAGGATCTTCTATGGCAAAAATGAACCCAACTCCATTTTAAAAAAAAATATTGTATATTGGAAACGAGATCCCGTGTTGAAATGAAACAGGATCCCGTTTCATTTCAACACGGGATCTTGTTTCATTTTAACATGGGATCTCGTTTCATTTTAATATGGGATCCTATTTGGGGTTCTAGGCTCAGGTCCCACGGGATCCCATTTGTATTTCAGCTCGAGATCCCGAGCGTAGACGAGATCCTGATTCGTCTCCTATTGACTCGGCCCGATTTCTACTTTTTTACTAAGTCTAAAACTTTTACATTAAGTGGACACAACTTCTTGCACTTACCCATGACATAATGGACTGTTTGAGCGGAGCCAAGTAATTTACAAAGATAGACTTGAAGAGTGGATATCATCAGAGAAGGAGATGAGTGGAAGACAACATTCAAGACAAATGAGGGACTATATGAATGGTTGGTGATGCCTTTTGGGTTAACTAATGCACTGAGTACTTTCATTAGGCTAATGAATGAGGTATTGAAGAAATTGTTGGGTAAGTTTGTTATTGCATATTTGGATGACATTTTTATTTTCAGTAAGACAAAAGAGGAGAATTTGTTGCATTTGAGACAAGTTTTATAGTTGTTGAGAGAAGAAAAGTTGTTGATAAATCTTAAGAAGTGTACTTTCATGAAAGATGAGTTAGTCTATTTGGGATTTGTGATATCTGAGGATGGTTTGAAGATGGACCTTGAGAAAGTAAAAGCAATTATTGAGTTGCCTACACTGGAAAGCATTGGAGAGGTAAGATCATTTCATGGATTGGCTAGCTTCTATCAGAAGTTCATCAGAAATTTTAGTTCAGTTTGTAACCCTATGACTGAGACAATGAGGGGAGATTGGAAGGAATTCAAGTGGACCACTAGAGCAAACAAAGTTTTGAACTGTTGAAGCAGAAAGTGATTGAGCAGCCCATGTTAGCTTTATCAGATTTCAATAAAGTATTTCAAGTGGATTGTGATGTAAGTGGAACAACAATAGGATCAGTCTTGAGTCAAGAAGGGATAGCAGTAGCTTATTTCAGTGGGAAATTGAATGATGCATGAAGGAGATATTCAGTGTATGATCAAGAATTTTATACCATAGTTCAAACCTTGAAGAAGTGTATACATTACCTATTGCCTAAGGAGTTTATGTTGTATACGGATCATCAAGCCTTGCAGTATTTGAACAACCATAGTAAGTTGAATCAGAGACATATGAGATGGGTAGAATTTTTGCAGAGTTACTCCTTTGTGTTGAAGCATAGAAGTGGGAAATCTAATAAATTTGTTGATGCATTGAGTAGGAGAAGGAATTTGCTAACAGAGATGAGAGTAACAATATTAGGATTTGAGGAATTGAAGACCTTGTATGATGATGACGCATATTTTGCAGAACCTTGGAGAGCATGTAGAGAACCGGTTATGGTAGATAGAAGAAAGTGATTGGATTACTTCATTTAGGATGTGATGTGATTGAGAGGAGTTAAGTTGTGCATACCTAAGAGTTCTATGAGGGAGAATCTGATAAAGGAGAAACATAGTGGAGGATTATCCAGACACTTTGGTGCTGACAAAATAGTAGCTTTGGTGAGTGAGCATTACTTTTGGCCCCATATTCATAAGGATGTTAGGAAATATGTGCATAGCTGTAGAGTTTGTCAGTAGTCATAATGTGGTATTGTATAAACCTTTGATAGTATCGGTAAGACCTTGGGAGGATATCAACATGGATTTCATACTTGGATTGCCTAAAACACCGAGAGGGAATGGTTCTATTTTGTGGTAGTGGATAGATTCTCAAAGATGACTCATTTCATACCTTGTAAGAAGACATCAGATGCATTACATGTAGCAAACCTATTTTTCAAGGAAGTCGTGAGATTGCATGGATTACCTAAGAGCATAGTTTCAGACAGAGACACTAATTTTGTTGGTTATTTTTGGAGAACACTTTGGAAGAAGATGAAGACAAATTTGAAGTCCAGTTCTACTTTTCACCCACAGACTGATGGACAGACAGAAGTAGTTAACCAGAGCTTGGGAAATTTGTTAAGATGTTTAGTTAGAGACAAAACCGAAAGTTGGGATTTGATTCTTGCACAAGAAGAGTTTGCCTACAATAATTCAGTAAACAGGGGTACCGAAAGAACACCTTTTGAGATTGTTACCGGAACACACGCTAGAGGTATATCAAAATTAAGAGATATTAGAAGTGAGACCAAAGAAGTTCAGAAGCGGAAGAATTTGTAGATCACATGAAGGACTTACATATTCAAGTTAAGCAACATTTGGAGGACATGAACAACAAGTATAAGGAGAAAGCAAATGAGAAGAGAAGACATAAGGAATTTGAAGTGATGGTATATCTGAGAAAAGAAAGATTCTCAGTTGGAACTTATAACAAGTTGCAGATGAGAAAGTTTGGACCTTGCAAGATTTTGAGAAAGTTCAGTTCTGGAAATGCATATGAAGTGGAGTTACCAGATAGTCTGAGTATTTCACCTATGTTCAACATTATAGATCTTCATCAATATCATGAACTAGAATTTAGTGAGGATAGTATTGCAGACTTGGAGAAAAATTTGCCCTGGAAGGAACCAAATCAGATTGAAGACATTTTGGATAGTAGGATTGGGCGTAGTACCCGAAGCAGCCAGTATAAGGATTATCTTGTGAAGTGGAAGGATAGACTAGTTGAAGATTCATCTTGGATTTCTTAGGCAGAGGTAGACCGCCTTGGTTTTCCTTTGACCCCAGCAAAGTGAGAGACTCACTTTTTCAACAACCCCAGATGTCTGATGCAGGAGCATCCCCAATTCATACCAATCTTGCATCAACCAAAAATATTTCCTTTATATTTTGCTTTTTGTTTGCAGTTTTAGCATTTCTTTATGTGTTTCTCGAATTTAGCTCACCAAAACCTGTGGAGTTGGATTTTGCTTGAAGACTTGATCATCTTCCTTATTTCCAAACCATGAAGCATTTGGATAATTTTCTGACAAGTTATCACTACCGGTTTCTAAGACAGTTTTTTGTTACCAGTTGCCTGGACCTATTTGCATTGATGATCTACCAGATCCTTTCCATAGCTTGTGGATCCCTGAGCATTGATTTCGATGTTCCTTGGTGTGTGGTCAACCTTTCCCCTTCTTTGGTGGAGGCCGACCTTGTTGGTTTTACATGTTAGATCTTGTTCTTTGGGTTTTGATCCCTTTCTAGGCTGACCAGATCCCCTTGGATTGTATAAATAATTGTAATAAAGTATTAGAATGTATTGAAGAAGTTAGATAGAGCATAGAAGATAGATCCTAAGAGTTGAGGTCCCGATTGTGACACATTCTGTATTTTGAGCATGTTTTAGCAGGACTATGAGTCGGTTCCTATAACTCGGTTGTTACCGGTTGGTTGTAATCAGTTTTCATGATATAATTCAATCTATTTTGCATTTCCTCTATCATTTCCTTGTGTTTCCATTGTGTTTACTCTTGCTAACTGGTTTGGATTGATCCCTTTGAGGTCCCTCCTAACCGGTGACTGTACCAACAGTTATGAAGATAATTCTCGCCCCTGCTCCATGATTGGTATAGGACCTGTCAAAATACAATTTCCAGTTTATTGGTTTTGAAAGTGCAAACACTAATTCATCTAGAAAATCTACCACCATTGGATGATTGTTTTGTAATGGTGGCTCTGCTAGTTGGTCTTCTATGATTTGTCCTTTGACAGCCTTTTTGTCGACATATTCTATGTTGAATTCACTTAGTATCATGACCCACTTGATGAGTCTTCCAATTAATGCTACTCTATTCGACAGGTATTTAAGGGGATCAAAATGTGTGATGCGCTGGACCTTATGGATCAACATGTAGTGCCTTAGTTTCTGAGATGCAAAGATCACTGCTAGACATGATCGTTCTATTGGTGTGTAGTTGAGTTCATATCCAATGAGTGTTCTATTGATGTAGTAGATATCTCTCTCTTTTCTTTTCTCATCATGTTATGCTAGGAGAGCACCTAAAGAGGAATTTGTTGCAGATATGTACAAGAGTAATGGTTTCCCATGTACTGGTGGAACCAAGACTGGTGTGGATAAAATATATTCTCTCAATGTTTGGAATTCTTCTTGGAATTGATCTATCCATTTTAATGTGACACCTTTCTTCAAAATATATTCAAATGGTTGGAACTTTTCTGTCAATTATCCATTGAAACATCTTATGGATTGTAGTCTCCCTTACAGACTTCTTAGTTGTTTAAGTGTGGTGGGTGACGACATGTCTACTATAGCTTTCACCTTTTCTGGATCTATTTCTATGTCACAATTTGATACAATGACCCCCAAGAGTTTACTAGATGTTACTCCAAACACACACTTTTTGGGATTGAGATAGACATTGTATTTCTCAAATCTATCAAATATTTTAGCTAAGACGTCTAGATGATCATCCCTTGTTTTGGATTTAGCCAGTAAATCATCTACATAGTCTTCCATGATTTTGTGTATCATGTCATGAAATAAGGTGGTCATTTCCCTCTGATAAGTAGCATTGACATTCTTGAGACTGAAAGGCATCACATTCCAGCAATATGTTCCCCAAGGACAAGTGAAAGTTATTTTATGTTGATCTTCTAATGTGATCTTGATTTGGTTATAACCAGAAAAACTGTTCATGAGTGATAGCATTTCATGTCCAGTTGTTAGATCCACGATCATGTCTATATTAGGAAGTGGAAAATCATCCTTGGGATAGGATTTATTTAAATCCCTAAAGTCAGTGCAGATTCTTATACCTCCAATAGGTTTGGTTACTGGTACCAAGTTTGAAATCCATTCTGCATATTCTATGGTTTTGATGAAACCCACATCTAACAATTTCTGCAATTCAAATTTGACTAACAGGGCTATTTGAGGATGCATCTTCCTTAGCTTTTGCTTGTATGGTTTTGCATCTGGCAGTAATGGCAAATGATATAATACCAACTCAGGATCTAACCCTGGCATATCGACATACGACCATGAAAATTTGATTGGTCATTGTGAGAATAATTGAATAAACTTTTCTTTTTCCATGGGGTTCAACGACTTAACCAGGTGTATCTTACGTACATTCTCAACATCTCCAATGTTGATTTCTTCAGTTTCTTCCACTAGCAATGCAAATTGTTCTTTTTCTATAGGAAGATTATCCAGTCTATTTGTAGAGAAAATTTCAATTTCATTTACATCTCTAAGATTGGAAGAGGAGCTTGCTTCTCCAAAGTAGGCGGTTCTATCAAGATCTATAGTAAAACCAACTTTATGATCATCATAGGGAAGTCCATCTCTAGTACCCAGGAATCCTGATATGCTTTCATCATTTTGGAACCAATCCAAATGTGGTGGTTCTTCTTGCCCTCATTCTATCAAGTGAGGATGCATAAGACAAAGGTCTTTTTCTTGATCAAGAGGAGATGTTGTTGACATCATGCAGATTCTACTATCATATATATATACTTGACCAATTTTGGGTCGATTGGTATGTCTTTATATTCAATGTTGTCATCCATAATTGGTTGGTTGTCATAAGCTCTAAAAGATGAATATGTACTACAACTATGGAGAGATAAGAACTCATAGTCATGGGATTCAGTTATACTCTCAATATATGTTTCTATATTCGATTCATCTTCATCAATTTCCTCAATTGTAGAGAGAGGGGTTTCAACAGCGTTTATGATGGATGAGAGAGTTTCTTGACTTGTAGACCCTTCTTCTGTGATAGAGGCATCATTGAGTGCTTGAATAAGAGAGCGGTAAATTACCCCTCTCTTATTCAAGCACTCAATGATTATCTCTTGTTGGCACTATCCTTGGTTCTGTTTATATATTTATTAGTGATGATGATGTATAAGTATTACTTGATTCATTTGCTGGTGTGATTCTTATTTCCATCATTACATTGTTATGAGATGCTGGTGCAATTTATGTTTCTACCACTCCTGGTGTGATTCCTTTTTTTATAACTGCATTGACATGTGATGCTGGTGTGAAGACAATCATTAATGTGTTGATTTGACTTGGTGACTTAGGATCTTCATTTTCATTTGTAAGTGGCATTGTTGTCGATTGAGATGTTCTTTATTTCTTGTCAGACTGGTATATCCTAATCCCCAATTCTTTGGATTCTCTGATGGTAATATAGGTTCTAATATACTTTGAGCATGTAACCCCAAGCTTTTTGTTCCATCATAACGATGTTGTTGTAACATCTTGAAGCCATTTCCATATTGCTCCAAAGAAAGTCTAATATTTGGATTGTCACTTTCTTCTTTGTATAACCAATTTTTGACATCTTCTTCTAAGGATTATTCATTAAGCTCTCCCCATCTTATAAAGCAACAAGAGTATGAGAACTGGACAATTTCTTTTCCTTTGTTTTTATTGGCCAGATTTGGTAATGCTCTCCCAAAAGATCTAGGAGACAATTGCCCTACTGATAATGTTCTGGAACAAGAATACTCACCACACCCTTCATCCTTAATTTGGAGGGGTGGTGTTGTAGGTGTGCATGCAGGTTCGTCAAAGATTTTTAGAGATTCCATTTTTATGGTGAGCGGAGCTACTTGATTAATGGGACTTGGTTGTCTATGCTTGCTCTTAAATAGTTGCAATGTTGGAAGGGATTTGGATCACCATGTATTATGATCTCGATGTCATTATAAGGGAAATTAACACACTGATGGAAAGTTGATGGCACTGCTTGCATGGTATGTATCAATGGGTGACCTAGTAGCATATTATATCCCAATCATCGGTCTAGAACTTGAAATGTGACATCTATGGTAACAGGTCCTACTTGTACAGGCAATGTCAGTATACCCTTGGATGGACATTCTTCGTCATCATATGCTTTGATGTTGATTCTCTTGGTAGGATCAATATGATTTTGTGAGTATCCCAAAGCCTTGATCAAATTTAGAGTGCATATATTGAGTCCAGCTCCACCATCTATTATCACTCTTTTGACTTTCTTTTTATGAACAAAAACTTCTAGGTGAAGAGGATCATTGTGCATGGGCCTATCTGTAGGTACATCTTGTTCAATGAATGCTACCTTGGAAGCTGTCAAATTTCCCACCATGGATCATCTTGTGAGCTGATGAGATACGAAGCAATTCAAATAATGAAATTTGAGTTGGGGTCTTTCTTAGCTAGTCAACCACATTATAGTTGCTTGTTGGTGAAGAAGTGTTAGTTGGGACACCTTGCAATGTGACCTTTGATATGTAGGTGATGACTACACAATCTTTGTTCCTTGGATTCACTGTAATTGTGTCTACTATTGCATCTCCTGCACTGATTGTATTAATTGTATAATCATATGCTACATTGGGGTGGTATGCAATATTATTTTGTGCATTTGAACTAGAATCTTTCTCTTTATCATGCTTAAAAAAAGGGTCTTTGAATATGGTGCGGTTTGTATTAGTTGATCCCTTATTAGCATCCATAGTGATATCCCCTTGATCGATAAGTGTTGGTGTAAATAATTATTCATCGTGGATATTATTACACTTTACTTAAGTTTACTTAGGAAATGCATTTCATAATAGTTTGGGTATGAGACACTTGGGTGTTTGTGCCACATTGGGATAATGTGTGTAGGAGAATTTCCACCTTTTATGGTGTGATCTTATTGTTACACTCCACATTCAGTGGGTGATCCACCTCATGTGGACTATTATATTATTTCTCCTACCTACCCAAACCTATTTCCTACTTACCCTTGTTTCTTATTGAGCCACATGTCATGTTTGTGTGCTCACATATCCATATAGCCTTGCCTATATAAGCAGGCTCATATTCATTGTAATTATTGAATGCTTAATGATCCAATTGATCATATTTTTCATCTTGATAGAATACAGTTTATTTCTATCATCTATTTTGTTCTCTCTTATTTGTGCTTTCCATTGCCTCTTAATCTTGGCAAAATATCACATGGTATTAGAGCTGGTCCATGTCTCACACGGTATCAAAGCCATTAGAGTGTCATTGGTTTGCCAATTGAGAGAAATTTGATGCTATTTGGGGTTTGCATTTTGGAATTTTCTATTGCAAGTTATTATTGAAGCTTGATGGATCAAATCTGAGGTTACCATTGGATTGAGGAGGTCCAAGAAAGTTATTTTTGCCTTTTGTTTCATCCAAATCGGACTTCGGAGGCCAAATCTAGAGGCATTTGAAGTTTGAAGCCGCGACGGAAATTTTCCAGAAATTATAATTTTGCAGGCGATTTTCAAATAGCGATATCTCACTCATCCGAACTCCTTTTTTCGAGCAATTTTTTTTTGTTTTGGGGTAGAATTTTGTGATCTATACAATGGTGTGGGATTTTTCTATTTCTCGGATATAGGTTTTTTGGAAATCATGAAATCCCGATTTTTACAACTTTGGAGGCTTCATTTGGGCTCATATGGACTCCTTTTCAGGTGCCATTTTTTTTTAAAGTGCATATTTTTTGATCTACTTTCATAATCTGCCATATTTTGCAGTAATTTTAAGTAGAAATTGTACTTTCATTATTTGGCCATATTTGGTACTTGCATTTTGCTTGGATCTCAGTTTAGATCACTAGCAGTATTTGTTGAAGTCTCTTAGATCTCATTTTGAGAAGTTGTAAATTGAAATTAGAAGTCCACTTAGCCTTGTTTTGCAAGTGGCCTATTGTACACACACTACATATAAAGTGCCAAAATCATCATTTTTGGGGGGTACTTTGATTGAGTTAATTTGGGGGGGTGTCTCTTGTGCTTTTGTGCTCTTGTGTTCCTTCCTTTTTGCTGCTATGGGTTCTTCTAAGTTTCCTCTCTTAACTCCTCATAATTATGCTACTTGGAAAATTGATGCATGGAGTAAACTTATGGAAAAAGGACTCCCTCATTACATTGATGGAACTATTGTTGCTCTTGCTGATCCTAAGGTTGATCCAGTTGGTCACTTGGATTGGCTCACTAAAAATATCATGGCAATTGGTACCTTAAGAAAGTATGTATCAAAGGATCTCATTTTTCATATTGAGAAGTGTACTCTAATCAAGGATGCTTGGAAAAAGTTTCAAGACTTGTATGGTCAAGTTGATGAGATTAGGGGATATCAAATTGATAGTGATCTCACCATGTTGGATCCCAAGAACTTTGATACTATACAAAATTATGTCACTAAGGCAAATGAGTTGAGGGCACAAATCAAAGATTGTGGCATTGATAAGAAGGATACTCAATTGATATTCAACTTGATAGGCAAGCTTCCACAAGAATATGCAGCATTTGTTTCTAGTTTCCAAGCGCATAGGATGACAATGGGTTCAAGCTACACAATGCCTACATTTGATGCTTTCAATGAAATGTTGATGATGGAACAAACTAAGTTGATAAGCATGGGCATTCTTAAGGCTTCTAAGTCTCAAGCATTAGTGGCAAATCAAGGTAACAAAGGAAATCAAGGAAAGGACAACTCAAACAAGAAGAAATGGCAATCAAAGCCTAAGGACAAAGCATCATCCTCTCCATAACAAGGAGATACATCCTCTTCCAAGAGGGATAATTCACCAAAGAGGGAGAGACCTACTTGTGCCTATTGTAAAAAGTTTGGTCATGAGGAGTGTCATTGCCATTATAAGAAGATTGATGAGCTCACACATATCATCAAAAAGCATAACATTGATTTGCCTAATGTCTACAAGAAGGATGATTCATCAACTTCCACTTCCTCACATTCAAAAGGAAAAGGGCAAGCATTCATGGCTTCTACAAGTGGGAAGACTCACTCTTTTGGGACAAGAAAAGGAAAAGCTCTATGTGCTACTATCGGTCATGATTCAGAGAGATGGCTTCTAGATTCAGGGGCTTCTCATCATATGGCATCTTCGCAGTGTATGTTCTCTACATTTGAGCCTTGCACCATGCCGCAGATATTGATGGGCAACCATACATACATGGATGTGATTGGGAAAGGATCTATTGACATTGGGGATAACTCATTTAATAATGTGTTGTGTGTACCCCACTTGACAAACAATCTCCTTTCTATCTATCAAATCACACATGGCGCAACTAAGAGAGTTGTGGAGTTCACACCTGAGTCAGTTTTCATTCGAGACTTGGAGACTAGAGCTATCATTGCGACTGGGATGGTTGATCATGCATCTCGATTATACTCCTTTTCAGATTTTGTTGATGATGATGATTTCACATTTGATGATTCTACACATGTTGATCACACTTCTTGTGATGGTTCAGTTTTTGAGGAGAACTTTGGACACTTGAACATGGGGATTCTCACATGTGAACCCATTCTTGAGTCTTGTATTTCATCTCCTCATATTGATATCACATCACCTATTGCACCTGATTATGGAGATAGTGCAACAGTTTTGCCTTCATGTGATTCAGTGCAGCAGGATATTCATTGTCTTCCAGCTTCAGATTCATGGGATGATTACTTGACAAACATTGCAGGTTTATTTATGGAATCCTACATTGCAGATTTGGGAGACATCATTGATGACTTTCATCTTCTCTTTGATGAAGGTGATCCTTCTTCGATTGTTGCGAGGGAACACTCTGACCCTCTTGTTCATTCTCTACATGATCATTCTTTCGAGGTTGACATGATTGTGGATACTTATGTACAACAGTTGGAGGAGGTCTCTTTATTTTTTGAGGAGACATGTGAGTCTTTGGGACGTGTTCTACATCCATCTCCACTAGATCTTGGAGTGCCTTTTTTAGCAGTGTGGCATAGTTTACCACCTTTGGAGGGGGTATCTTTCAACATCAACATGGGGACACTTGAGCAGTTTTCAAAGATTCCTTTCATCATGAGTTTTCTTCATACATCTTCCCTTCATGATTGGGGAGACTTCATGGATACGCCTTTGGTTTTGTTTCTTCCTAAGGGGAGGAATGTTGTTCGATGTTCGTGGAGCAATTTCTTCATACATCGAGCTTCTATCATTGGTGCAGATTCCACATTGAAGGCGGGCTTCCTAGCTTCTCTTCTTCTCTCATATGGGAGGGACTTTTTCCTCACATGGGGTTTTGTCCTTCACATACTTCTATGAGAGTTCTTTGTATCTAGTTTTTCATCTCTCTTTTGGGGGAGGGTTTTTTCCCATTGGGTTTTTCTCTCTTTCCCCACTTTGTGAGAGATTTCATTGCATTGGTTTGCATGCATTTGCATTTGTACATGGGTACCTAACATGGCCTAGTAGTCAGGGCCCATATTGCATTGCTTAGTTGCATTGTAGACTTAAGTGCATTCCTCTAAGTTGCACTTAAGGGGGGGTGTTGGTGTAAATAATTATTCATCATGGATATTATTACACTTTACTTAAGTTTACTTAGGAAATGCATTTCATAATAGTTTGGGTATGAGACACTTGGGTGTTTGTGCCACATTGGGATAGTGTGTAGGACAATTTCCACCTTTTATGGTGTGAACTTATTGTTACACTCCACATTCAGTGGGTGATCCACCTCATGTGGACTATTATATTATTTCTCCTACCTACCCACACCTATTTCCTACTTACCCTTGTTTCTTATTGAGCCACATGTCATGTTTGTGTGCTCACATATCCATATAGCCTTGCCTATATAAGCAGGCTCAGATTCATTGTAATTATTGAATGCTTAATGATCTAGTTGATCGTATTTTTCATCTTGATAGAATACAGTTTATTTCTATCATCTATTTTGTTCTCTCTTATTTGTGCTTTCCATTGCCTCTTGATCTTGGCAAAATCTCACAATAAGGGTCTGTATTAGGTTCTTGATTTTGTAATAGCTTGTTGTTTTGTGGCCCTTTGAGTGGTGGTATTCACATAAATCATTGTTGTTCCACCAAGCAGGCTTGAATGGACCAGGTTCATAAGGTCGAGTCTCTGGAAAAGTTATGGCATTACTTTGTATCAACTTCTTGAGAGTTGACTCAATCGATTCCCCCAAAGGTGTGAAATTTCTTTTTGATGCATTGATCCTGAGGGGTCTTGGATTGCTTGACTGAGCCGCATTGGCATTTACATTGTTGTTTTGATTTTGATTCCTATTGAAATAATCAACCAGTCTTGAAGTGATACCATTGGTTGAGCTCTATTAACAACATGAGCATCCACAAACCCATCATTCGTAACATTACTACTTAAATTAGACCAAAACTTTTGCTTCTCATTGCTTGCATTTATGGATGGTCCATTATCCTTGTGATGTTTCAATATTCTTTGTTCTAACAAGCCTTTTTCACACTTTATGCCTTTTTATATGATTTCCTTGAAAGTGTCTATACATTGCATTTGCAATGGATATTTGATTTGGGGAATAAGGTTCTCAGTAAAAATGTCTACTTGCTCAACTTCGGGAATGTGACTGAGACACCTGCAATATAGAGTTCTCCATCTTTTCAAGAATGTAGCAAATGCTTCACCTTCCATTAAGGTAACTAGATTGTCTATGTTGTTTGGAATGTTTGTGATGAATAGCTCATCCAACTCACCCTATGAAGCAATCTTAGGTGGTATATGTGAAAACCATTCTAACGTGGTCCCTCCAAGACTTTTGGGGAATAGGTGCATCAAGTATGTGTCTTCATGGGCCACTTCGATACATGTTGTGAAGAATTATCTGACTTGATCCTAGGGATCACCTTTACCTCTATACTTTTCAAACCTTGGTGTCTCAAAATGTGGTGGAAAAGGTGGCATATACAAAGTCCTATCAAAAGGATAAGGACGAAGATCCTCCATAGTATAGTGTTTTTTTTTCATTCACTATTTGCATGTTGATCATCTGCTTTTGTAGATTCTCTACTTGTTGAGCCAAGATCTCTATTTGGGTCAAAGGCGTACTGGCCCTATAGGCATTTCCCACAAATGGAATAGTGTTTGAGTACATTGGAGCTTGTTGAAACGTTGATTGACCATATAATTGCATGCCTTGGATTCCACTAGGTGGTCTGAAATATGCAAATTGATATTTGGTTGACTTGAGCTATTCATTTGGTTCACATTTTGACCATTGTATGTGGACCCAATGGCAATTGATGTTGTAGGTTGATATGTACTTGCAGAGATAGTATTTTGAGCCATGGTTGTTGTAGCTTGGGTTGAAGTATTCAACATGCTTTACATTGTAACTGTAGACACCTAAAATTGTCGTGTCTAATTAAATAAATATTTTATTTATTTAATTATCTAAGCTTAATTCTTCTATTAATTAAATAAATCTTTATTTATTTAATTAATTCATTTATCCTCTTCTAGCCTTATTTCTCATTTAAATAAATACATTTATTTATTTAAATTATCCTTTTCTTAAATTAAATAAATATTTTATTTATTTAATTATCCCATTTCTTCTATTAATTAAATAAATCTTTATTTATTTAATTAATTCATTAACCTTTTCTACCCATGACACATGTCATTCATCTATTATTTCCTACACTACCTACCTCTTTCATTATTTTATTATTTCTTTTACCTACCCTCTAATCCTAGCCGACCTCCTTTTTACACCTCTCAATCTTATCCCTCCATTTCTTATAGTGTCTTCTATATAAGGAGATGCTTCCTTCATTATCAAACCCTAATGACCTAATGACCTAATGACTTGATCAATTGACTACACTACGATCCTACTTGAAACCACATTCCGTTCTTTGTTGAGCTCTTGTGCACATAAAATCTGAGAGCAAATATATCAAGCAAGATCAATGGAGATAGGAAGAATGGAGATCCAAACCCTGTTGGACATGTGAAGGTATAATCTTTGTGATTTCATTATATTTGCATTGTCTTAGATAATCTTCATATGTTATGGTGGATCTTTGTTGTTGTTAGGCTAGGGTTTGGTGGTTGAATTCATTTAGCCTTTCAATATCGTTATTATTGTTATCCATTTTCACCATATACATTTTGGCACGCCCAGTGGGACTCTTGTCCCTTTTGTATTTAACATCTTTGTTGCAGATTTTGTGTTTTGAAGTTGCAGATTTGACATTTTCAGCAGCATTTTGGTATTTTCGCATCGGCATACTTTCGGATCGCGTTTTTGGCTTTTTCACACGTCTGTGAACTTTCGAATCGCGTTTGTGTTATCAGCAATATTTTGTTTTGCAGGTTTCAAAAATCACGTTTATGTCCTAAAATCGCATCTGTGGTTGTTTTAACTGCGTCTGTGCATCACAGAACCACGTCTGCGTCAGAGAACCACGTCTGTGTAAAGGGTAACCGCGTCTGTGTTCACCAGTTTCAAAATTTTGAGGTTTATTGATTCAATTTTGATTTTTTCATTTAGGGTTCTAGATCTGGTTTATTTTGCACTAACATTTTCAGATCTAGCTAACGAAATTGGTGCAGCTTGTCTTGAAAGCAAAATTGTTTGGTTGAAGGCCCCTATTTTCACAAAGTCTTTTGGGTTTAAAATTTACCTAACTTGTGTGCTTGCAGGAAGGGGTGATTATTTGAAACAACCCAAACTACTAACAACTCTTTGTTGCAGGTCCTTGGCAAGGGTTTTTGGATTTTTATTGTGTGCCTTGTTTTCATAGACTAGCAAACACTTCAATTGGTGCACTAAAATTGAATCATTGTCTTTTGTGTCTTGAGCAATAGGCTCTTTTTGTTTAATCTTTAGAGGGCCTATCTTCCCGTGTGGTCATTAGGACTACTAGTGAGAAGAGAACGACCCAAGTGGTAGCGAGGAAAACCCACCTCTTCCGAACCGCTATAAACAACTGTATTCATGGTGAAAACTATGGATAATGTGTGCTGATTAGTTCATGCTGACACTATGTCTCCCCATAAACCCATTTGATCAAATTTATTTGATCATTTATAGGGCGTAACCCCTACCGGCTAGGAGCCTTCTGTATTTATAGAGTTGAAAGTGCCACATGTATGGCCACACGAGCGGATGCACTTACTAGCACCTTTTTGTTTTAGAAGCTCAAATCCTTCTAGTTGTTGGGGCAGGAGGTCGGACCTTTGGTAGTGGCCCACACACATCCGGTTCTTAGTAGAGATACAAAGTTCACCACGCGGAGTTTTCATGGGGACTGATGCTTGGCTGACCCGAGAAGTGAGTGCCGAGGGTGGAGCCAGTGAGGTCAAGCATCTAAGTATCCGCTCTGAATAGCGTAGCCTCGGGGGTAAAACCCTATATGGGATCAACAACTATTGTCTTGGCCAGCCATAAGAATTGTGCTTGACTTATTCTAAACATTCAAACGTTCAAGACCAAACAACAAAACATTGTGTCTTTTGTGTCTTCAAGTGTATGCAAAACAATTTTACATCAAACAACACACTTTTTATTGGAGTCATTTTTGAGTCTAGACACTTACAAACATTGGGTCTTCATCAACACTGTGTCCTCTTGTCACGAAAAACAGTCAAACAGTCAGATTTGGTCACAACAAAATGACTTCACAGATTGGAAAAAATTGCACAAATTTTACAGAAACGTGTTTGTGTCTGTCATAATCGTGTCTATGTTGTATAACCACATCTGTGAAGGGTAGAAACGCGTCTGTGTTTCCAAAATCAACATTGCACTTTACACAAATTTTGCAGAAACGCGTCTGTGTCTGACATAATAGTGTCTGTGTTGTATAACCACATCTGTGAAGGACAGAAACGTGTCTGTGTCCCAAAATCAATAGTACATTTTGCAATGAAAAAAACACAAAAGCACGTCTGTGTTGAACAGAGACACATCTGTGTCAGGTAACCGTGTCTGTGTTCAGAGTTAAAAAAAATTGTTACAGTCCAGCAAACAAACACAGTTAGTTTCGGAATTCTTGAGCTTCCTAGGTTGTTTCTCCAGGTTTCATTTAGCATTCAACCTATCTTTGCGTCTCACACAGTCCATCATTGCTTCACATCTCATTTTACATTTACAATTGTCTAAACTTGAGTCAAAAGGTCACTTGCTTGTCCTCATAATACTTTGTCAACACACTACATACAACAACACTTTGCTAAGTGGACCCTCATCAAGGTTTCTTACCTTTGGGTCTCATTTGGTCTTACTTAGAGTCAAGGTCAACTTACCTCATCAAGAGAAACTATCCTCTCTTTGGAAGCCACACCTACTCTACTACATACATACTTGGTCTTACACTTTGGACATTGCAAGTACACCTCAAATTCATTTACATTCCATCCAACTCTTGGTCTTCCATACTTTTTCCATTTTCATCTAGTCTCACACATCTTGGTCAATACCTAGTTCATGGTTGAAACCCGTCTTCAAAAATCTAGGAGAGAAACTAAAGAGGCTCAAGAGTCCGCAAACATGAGTGTTTATGAGTATGACAATGATGTCTTTTTCAATACTGATCATAACACATTACCTGACATGGATGTCTATAGAAACATTCCAAATGTTGAGAACATGGACACTACAAACAACAATGATACACACAATGACAATATGGACAACTTTTTAGTACATTCAGCAAATGTGGAAGAATCCATTATGGACCCCTGCTTCAATCGACTGATTGAGGAAATAATGAGGAGAGATAGACAATACTTCTTACAAATGATGGCACAAAGTGGAGCCAAGATACCTCATGATTTTGACATGTCTCAAATAATGGAAAATCGACCTTTGCAACAAACTCACTCCAACATGGATCAAAGGAGGCCTAATAGTGGAGGAAATAGAGGGCCACATATTGTGCCTGAATCACCATCATCTTTGTTTCAAAAACCAGAGGTCCCACATACACATGGTCAAGCATATGATACTCACCTTCGCAGACCATTATGGAAGTCTTATGCAGAAAGATATGCTCAATCACATGCCCAAGCTAACGATCAACCACCAAAGCAATTGGATATTCAAAGGCATGCTCAAAATTTGGACACAAGGAAAACCCGTGTCAAATTTGGGGGCAACACATTAGAACATGACATGCCTGTAGAGTATGGTATACATGGACAAAATAGATATGGCGTTCCTCAACATGAATCTATACCAAGTGGTCCATATATGCAGCATCACTATAGACCTCCTCCATATGAACATGTGTATGATCAATATCATCCATATATGTAACAAGCTCCTCCTCCAATTGGTACCTCAAGCATAGGGTATGGTCCAAGAAGTCGATCTCCTCCTAAGAGCAATTTGGAGCAACAAATCAGGGACTTACAAAAGAAAATGGAGGACATAAATGCACCAAAGCCAACATACACAATGAGAGACATATGTCCTTATCCATTCGACAAGAGCATTCCAATGCCTCCATTTCCTACACACTTTGTGACACCTAAATTTGATAAGTATAGAGGTTAAAGGGGATCCTAAGGCACACATAAGACAGTTTTTCACAGCTTGCATTGAGGTAGCAGCAAAAGAGACATATTTGATGAGATTATTCCCACAAAGCCTAGGTGATGAAGCTATGGAATGGTTCTCCCAACTCCCACCTGGTATTAAGTCATGGGGTGACTTAGCAGAGGCATGTATTCAACATTTCTCCTACAATATAGAGACAAACATATCAGTCACTACTTTATGCAACACCAAGCAAAAAGAGGGAGAGTCTTTTGCATCATTTTTACAAAGATGGAGGAATCTAGCTAGCAGATGCTCTTGTGAAATTCCACAAAAACAAATGGTAGAGATGTTCACACAAAACATTAACAAAGACATTGGCTATGATCTAAGGAAAGCTTGTTTGTCCACCTTCAGGGACGTTATTGAAAAAGGCTTAGCAACAGAAAAGGTCCTAATTGAGCAAGGAGTCATTAAGATGTTCAAGGAAAACAAAGATGATTTTAAGGGAAAAGACAAGCCAAGATTTTGGAATAAAAACAAGAACACAGTCAATGATGGTGTTGTTGATGCCAATACAGTGCGACCCAAATTCATCTTTTCGGGATCAAGTTCTACAAACAATCAAGTGAATACTCAAACAACTTCTAGATCACGAAGGAAGTACACCCCATTGGGAGAACCACTTGAGTCATTCTTCAAAAAGTTAGTGGCAAACAAGGTAATCACAGTTCCAGATTTTCCTTCATATGAACCAAAGGTTAAACCAAATTGGTGGAATGATGATGAGTATTGTGAATTTCATAAGAGCAAGAGTCATAAGACAGGAAATTGTCATCGACTGAAGAACATCGTACAAGATCTCATTGATAGAGGTGACATTGAGATTGAGGGACACTCATCCAATCAAGAACATGAGATGTTTAAGGAGCCATTCCCAAAAAGCTAAAGCCACAGATGATCAAACCAACTATACTAGAGCACCTTACAACTATGATTCAACCATCAATCACATCTCGATGGATAATTATGTCTCTACTATTATCATCAAGGACAAAAACCCTGAGAATCCTACTCAGAGACCCAAGATTGTCCTAAAAGGTGTTGGATCTTTTTCCAAACCTACTTTTGAATGTCATGTTACAACCCGTCGAGGTAAAATTACTTTGCCAGGTGCTTCAACTAAAAACACCACTTCTTCATCAACCAAACCTGAGTATGACCTTGTAGAATAGTTAGGGAAGACACCCGTGCTCATCTCCATCCTTGAGCTCTTACGTATATCCTCCGCTCATAAAGCTATTCTTGATAAAATCTTGAGAGACACTGTCGTTCCTACTAATCTGAACGTGGACCAGTTTCAAGCCATGGTGGGATACCTTTCCATTCCACATTCCCTTACCTTCATAGAAGCTAATGATGCCTCCGTAAGTCAGCCACATAATGCACCACTACATGTTGAAGCCTTCATACACAAACATCGAATAAAGCGAGTCCTAATAGATGGAGGAGCTGGTCTAAACATTTGTACATTGAGCACAATTAAACAATTGGGATATTCTGATAAAGCTATGAATTCAACAAATCAAATCACCATCAAGGTATATGATGATGAAGAGCGCTCATCCAAGGGTACAATCACTTTACCTCTCAGAGTTGGGCCAGTTACAAAGGATGTGGTTTGTCAAGTCTTGGATCTAGATCTCACTTATAATATATTGCTAGGACGTCCTTGGATTCATGAAATGAGGGTAGTCCCATCGACATATCACCAATGCATTAAGTTTCCTCACAATGGAGTCGAAGTAACGGTTAACGGTGATCCTAATTCGTTCATATATTGCAATAACCTGAGATCACATACTGAGACTGTATATGGTGAAAATGGATAACAATAATAACAATATTGAAAGGCTAAATGAATTCAACCACCAAACCCTAGCCTAACAACAACAAAGATCCACCATAACATATGAAGATTACCTAAGACAATGCAAATCAAATGAAATCACAAAGATTATACCATCACATGTCCAATAGGGTTTTGATCTCCATTCTTCCTATCTCCATTGATCTTGCTTGATACATTTGTTCTCAGATTTTATGTGCACAAGAGCTCAACAAAGAACGGAATGTGGTTGCAAGTAGGATCGTAGTGTAGTCAATTGCATAAAAGATCATTAGGTCATTAGGGTTTGATAATGAAGGAGGCATCTCCTTAAATAGAAGACACCATAAGAAATGGAGGGATAAGATTGAGAGGTGTAAAAAAGAGGTCGGCTATGATTAGAGAATTAGGCTTAGATAATTAAATAAATAAAATATTTATTTAATTAGACATGACAATTTTGGGTGTCTACAAAGACCATCATTCCCAGTAATCGTGAAGTTGTTCCTTCTTCGGCATACATTGATCCTGAGTCATTGAAACCTTTGACATCAAAGCAAGGTGAGCTTAAAGGAAAATTTTAGGACAAAGGCATGGGAGAATACACTTTAAATCAAACCATGTACTTACGACAAGTCATGAGTTCCCCAAAAGAATATGGAAGACCACATCCTAACAAGCAAGTATCCATTGCGGTACTCGAATGGGACCCTACTACCTTTCAAAGATGGGGTGAACTAGAAGAGGAAGACTTATACAAAATGCTCTATAAAGACATTGAAGATGACACACAAGATCACATCAATATACCCTGTGAGAAATATGGCAAAGGCTTCAAGATTCTACAAAAATTCGGGTATGATGGAAAAAGCCCTCTTGGGTTACGAAAGGAAGGCATCATTGAACCTTTACAACCTGAATTGACTTTCAAAAAGGAACGCTCGAAGGGACTTGGTTTCCTGACTTCCAAGGTCCACACTAAAAGGACAGAAGAAGCATTACAAATCAAAGCTACCAAAATTCAACAAGAGGATCGCTATTCCACAGACTCCAACGAATGGGAATGGGGTTCAGACAAATCCTCCAGTGACTACGAGCTCACCGAGACATTCAGAGAGCCAAATGAACCCACAGAAGAAGAGGAATTCTATAAAAAGTTCAAAGTTGGTCAAGAAACAACCCCTGAGGAGTCCACATAGTCTTTGTCTCAAGGTTCTAGGTTGAAATCACATAGGATGAGAACACCTGTCCCAGAATGCGCTACTAGTGATGAAAATTTGGATTCGCTCGCAATCGAAACTAATGAGGAGAGTGCCATCGATGACCTCGATAATTACCTTGACATACCCAAATATAACTGTATCTTCACTCTTAGCTCTGCTAACTCCGAAGACATTAAAGGCCTCCCCCTTGTTCACCATCAACTCATTAATTGGGATTATGAAGGACCGGCACAGTTTGACACATTCCAAAATGATGAAGCTGTTATTGACTATCTTGGCATACGAGACGACCTTCCCCCTGGGGACAATAAAGCGGGATACACTATAGAACTCAACAGCATGGCATATTTTGGTGAGGGTGTCAGACCTTCCAGTCGCAAAAATATGAAAATAAAAACAAACCAAGGGTCTTATGGCGAAAACCACAGTCTGGTGTTGTCTGACCCCAAAAAAGTAAAAAGAAAGGATGTATCTGAGGGTGAAAACCTCTCTGAGGCACCCAAAGATGGAAGACTCGATATTCTCCCAGCATCTTATGAGGAAAAGTCATCCATGTTGGTAGAAGAGACTATCAAAACAAACATTGGTACAGAAGAGGTTCCACACAATATATTCCTGGCTCAATCATTGACAGAGTCTGAAAGGTCAAAATTCATAAGTTTCTTCAAAGAATGACAAATCAACTTTGCATGGTCATACGCTGATATGCCTGGACTAGATCCGGATTTGGTAATGCATCATTTGACAGTCAAACCGGGGGCAAAGTCAGTGAAATAAAAATTAAGAAAAATGCATCCACAAGTGGCATTACTAGTCAAAGCAGAACTTGAGAAATTATTGGATGTCGAATTCATATGCCCAATTGATTATCCTGAATGGATCTCTAATCTAGTGCCTGTCAGTAAACCGAATCGCAACATCAAAATATGTACAGATTTCAGAGACATCAACAAAGCTTGTCTAAAGGATGACTTCCCATTACCAAATATTGACTTGATAGTTGATCTCACAGCAGGTCATGAAATGTTATCATTGATGGATGGATTTTCTAGTTATAATCAAATAAGGATCGCACCCGAGGATCAACACAAAACATCATTCACTTGTCCTTGGGGAACTTTCTGCTGGAATGTCATGCCCTTTGGGCTAAAAAATGTAGTTGCTACATATCAAAGAGCAATGACTACTATCTTTCATGATCTCATGCACGTAACCGTGGAAGATTATGTTGACGATCTCTTGGGTAAATCAATAGATAGAGATAAACATTTGGACATACTTTCAGTCGTCTTTGATCAGTTGCAAAAGTACAAAGTAAGATTAAACCCCAAGAAATGTGTCTTTGGAGTAACCTCTGGGAAGCTCCTGGGATTCATTATGTCCAAAAGAGGAATTGAAGCCGATCCAGCAAAAGTCAAGGCCATCTTGGACATGCCACCACCTAGAAATATCAGTCAACTTCGATCCTTACAGGGCAGACTTTAGTCTATATGGAGATTCATAGCACAACTTGCAGATAAGTGTAATCCTTTTCAACACCTACTACATAAAAACATCAAATTTAAATGGGATGATAACTGTCAACAGGCTTTTCAGATGCTCAAAGATTATCTTTTGAATCCGCCAGTTTTGATGCCACCAATTCTAGATCAGCCTCTGTTACTATACATATCAGCTACTCCAATAGCACTGGGGGCACTCTTAGCACAACAAATTGTTGAGGGCAAGGAAAAGGCAGTATACTATATCAGTCACACATTGGTGGGATATGAGCTAAACTACACACCAATTGAGTGTGCATGTCTCGCTGTGGTCTTTGCTTCATAGAAATTACAACATTATATGCTCACTCATAAGACTAAGTTGGTTGCAAGAATCGATCCATTGAAATACCTTCTCAATAAAGCAACACTTACCGAGCGACTAGCTAAATGGGTAATGATCCTGAGTGAATTCGACAACGAGTATGTGGACAGGAAAGCAATAAAAGGACAAGCCATCGCAGATCAATTAGCAAATGCCCCCATGATTGATGATGTTCCTCTAAGTTCAGAATTTCCAGATGAATCCATTTTAACAATGTCACATGCAAAACCATGGCAACTGTACTTTGACGGCTCATACACACAGCATGGGGCAGGAGCTAGCATCCTCTTTATAACTCTTCAAGGAGACTCTATACCAAAATCATACCGCTTATCATTTCCTTGCACTAACAATATAGCAGAATATGAGGCATTAACAACTGGATTACGGATTGCAGTTCAGTGGAAGATCTAGGAACTTCGTGTTTTTGGGGATTCTCAACTTGTTATCCGTCAAGCAACTAATGATTACCAAACAAAAGATGAAAAATTAATGCCTTACAAACAAATGGTGGATGACCTAAAACAACAATTCACAAAGATGGATTTTGAGAAGATACCAAAAGAGCAGAATCGTGTCGCAGATGCCATGGCTACAATTGCTTCACTGATCGATCTACCTCCAAATGAGACCTGTTGTGAGTTCTTGGTGGATAACCTTTTGGTTCCTTCATATGAGATCACTTCTACTGAGAGGATATGTGTTGTCAGTCCTGAGTCCCAGTTATATGGTTCCATCTTCACATACCTTCGTGACAATACCCTACCTCCTGATCTATCAAATAACCAACGTCGCACCTTCATTCGCCAATCCTCTCGATATGTCATTTTAGCTAATATCCTATACCGGCAAGGTCTATATGGCACTCTTCTTAGATGTTTAGAAAGTGACGAAGCTCAGATTGCGTTACGTGAAGTACATGAAGGGATATGTGGTCCACATGCTAGTGGTCCTACCTTGGCCAAGAAACTCATTAGGACTGGATATTACTGGCCCAATATGGAAAAAGACTCATATCAATTTGTCAAGAAATGTAAGCAATGTCAAATTCATGGAGACCTCATACATGCTCCAGCACAAGAACTTCAACCAATTGCGTCTCCTTGGCCCTTTTGTTAGTGGGGACTCGATCTCATAGGCAAGATTCACCCTCCTTCTTCCAATGGTCATAAATTCATTATCACTACCACAGAGTATTTCACAAAATGGATTGAAGCCATGCCTCTCACACAAGTCATAGAAAAATAGATTGCTATGTTCATCCTTAACTATATCATTTGCCTATACGGTATTCCTGTTTCCATTATCACTGATAACGGGCGTCCCTTAAAAAATCAGGATGTTCGTGAACTTTGTGACCACTTCCATATTTCCCATCATTTCTCCACACCATATTACCCCCAAGGTAATGGCCAAGCTGAGGCGTCTAATAAAACAATCCTTAAAATCCTCAAGAAGACAGTCGACGACGCTAGCCGTAATTCGCATATCCAACTTAATCCTGCACTTTGGGCCTATCGCACAAGTGTTCGCACACCTACAAGAGCTACACCCTATTCACTTGTCTACGGCACTGAAGTCATCTTGCCTATTGAGGTCGAGTTACCCTCTTTACGGGTCTCTTTGCAAAACATCATCAATGATGAAGACTATAGGGTCTCTCGCTTACAAGAACTTGAACTATTGGATGAACAGAGACAAACTGCTTTTAATCATCTCAAGGCTTACCAACAATGAATGAGTCGCAGCTATAATCATAAAGTCAAGCCTCATACATTTGAGGTAGGTGACTTGGTTCTGAGAGAAAACCCTAAAAATTAGCAAGACAGAGAGAAGAAGAGCAAGTTCGAACCAAATTGGCTTGGTCCTTACATCATTACAGCAGCATATAGATCTGGTGCATATCAGCTCTCAACTACAGAAGGTGAACCTTTGGAGGATCCTATCAATAGCATGCACCTTCGCAGGTTCTACACATAGCTCTTCGGAATATCCTAATTCGAAAATACAAAAAAATCAAAAAATTTCAAAAATACAAAAAAATCAAAAAAAAAAGAAAAAGTAAAGAGAAATAATTTCGTCCAACGGTGAAAACCACTTCAGTGGCACCCTGGGCAAGTACCATGGTGAAAACTGGGTCACTAGCGCCATGTGTAGAGACATTGCTCCTCCCTCCTTCAGGATTCACTTTCATCCTTCACTTTGCACACACTCACGACCAATTCATCCATAATAAACTTACCCATTCCCATCATGGCTTGTTATTGATCTACCCAAGATTGGTTAGCCATTCATAATAAACCTCCCTTTCCATCCATAATAAATCAAATCCTATCTGTGGCTAAGGCAAATCTTACGTCTAGTGATGGGTGTGGAACTGAGAGCATCACATGTTCAGAGGAGTACAGTTTATTCCAACTTTCTTCAGTCTATCCGCGCACAATCCGCAATAAAGCAACATTTGCATCACCAGTCCGCAATAAAGTTTCATCTTCTCTGCAATAAAGTATCAGTTTCATGGATTCACTCAGTTTTAGATGAGACACGATAACAACAATGGGCTTCAACAAATCAAATCTTTCAATAGACTCAGACAACATATGGTTCAGTGCTATCTATCCTTTCTGTGAATGTAAACATTGTGACCACAATCAAATAAGACTTATACAAGTGACAAGAGACACTAAACTTGAGGACTACAGTGGACATTGGTGTCGAGTCTTGGGTTTCTTTTGATTTTATCTTTTGGTGACATGTCTTTTAGCTTTTTCAGGATGTCTCTGACTAGAGATTCTATCTCCAGGATGTCTTTGACTAGAAAGGCGAGGATGGGGTATCGTCACCTATTTTTGTTTGCTGTCTATGGATTGTCTCTTAGTAATGCTATGACTTGTCCAAGGATATGAGGACACTGTGAGTCTAGTGTGAACTGGGGCATTCCTTGTTTGTGACTGTCTTATCTCCATGCAAATAGGTACAATGACTTTCTAGGTCAAACATATGCCTCGATTGTCATAACCTACTTGCCATAATAAAGCTCAATGATGATAACGCACAAGAAGCTCTTTCACTTTCATATCTTCTATCTTTCATCCCCCTTTCTTGATTGACTTCCATCATCCTTCTCGAGTCCGCGTAGCCTACTATCACATGACTGAGTCTAATGACACACCAAAAACATTTGCATTCCATGTAGTTTGCACCTGCATTACCACATATAAGCATTTCATACATACATATAGATATCACAACTACATCACATGTTGCACACAACACCTATTAGCACAATTTACATTTGCATTATCATATTCATCTGCATTACATACATTCACATTTGCATCATGCATACACATATAAAACATAAAAGAACAAAAAAAAATATTGCATTGCATCATATACATATTTGCATCCATATCATAAGCAACACATAAAAACATCTCATCACATAGGTACACATGCATATAGCTTCTGCAAAGATGAATCATCTCATATATATAATCATAAGTGTCATGATACAATGATGTCAAAATCATATGGCTACAAAATCACCCGAAGATGTCTACATCATCATACAAAAATGGTACAATACTGATACATAGGGAGCCCTCTAAGGCTATGATGAACTCCCTCCCTCGGAGCTACCTGGCCTCGATGGAATTTGAGCCCCTGAAGGACCCACCCCAGGATCATCCCTCCTGTCCCCTCTATTTGGTGGTGGTGGAGGACCCATAACCCCACCACTAGATGCATGTCTCCTCTGGCTCCCTCCTGTAGCTGTGGCCCACAGAACATAGGCATATCCAGCCCCTGTGTCCTCTGCTGCTTGTCTCCTAGCCCTCAGTGCTGTCTCAGCCTCTGTGTAGCATTGAATGGCCTGGTCTCGCTCTCGCTTAGTATCTTTGAGCCACCTCCTGAGCCTATCCCTCTCCCTCTCCAACTCTTGGATCTCATCTGCCTGTCCCTGGCAGATCTCCCTCAGCTCAATCAGCTCATCCTCCTCTGCATCAGCCCCCTGTGGCTCCCCCTGTGCCTGTACCTATACTAGTACCTCTCCCTGTACCTATCCTTGTCCCTGTACCTGCACCTGTCTGGGACCCTGTGCTGCTGGCACATGTAGCGGCAATCCACCGTGACCTCTCACCACCCGAGCCTGTCTCTCCTTTGCTGCCCTCCCTCTGTGGTGCAACCCTCCTCTCTCCAACTGCCCCCCTCCTCCTCTGTCAGCCTCTGTCCCCATCAGCTCCATCATCATCATCATCCCCACCACCATCTCCCTCCAATAGCTCTCCTGGATCCGTCAGGCGTGGGAATGGATGCTCGGCCCAGTAGGCTGTGTACTCGGCATCCATGTCGGCATCCTCGATCTCTGGCCACATGTCCCAGGGTAGGGGCACCATCTCCACTAGCTGCGTCACAGCCTGATCATATGATAGTAAGGGTCCAAACTGTGCGTGATCCCTGACTGTCCGTGCATACATGCCTGAGCCCCATGGCATCCTCTGAATCCTGCCAAACTGCCTGCAAACCTTGTCCACAAGTTGTCTCTCCATCACATAGGGCGTCCGCCCAATCAGATACCTACTCTGAAAGGTGTAGGGTAGCCCTACCGCATTATCCTCCCACTCCTCGCATCCCAGGTATGGCCTCCAAATGACCACATCAATGTCATCTATCACCCGCCGCCAGTGCTCTAACCTGCCAATCCGTGGCTGCGATGTGATCATATCATACAAATGCACAAAACTGCGTCTGTGACCTCTGCCTCTGAAATGTATTGGTCTCGTCACTGGCAGATGCTCATAAGCCCACACCTGTAACAATGTCACCCCGCAGCCCAATCCCACTGATCCATGGTATACAAATTGATGCAGCTCATAGTATAGGTGTGCCAGCACACACGGTCCCCAGGCATATTTGGTGTGTTGTGTCACCAATGTCTCCAACGCTCCTCCCTAGCCCACAGCCAACCCCCGTGTCGCTCTATCAGGACACAAGAACCCACTAATCGCTCCTCCTATCACTGCTGGCAGCGCCAATCCTGTAGCAGTCATAGTATCCTATGCCACGTGTCCAGCCCTCATCTCCAATCCAGGGTCCTGGAACACTCGTCTCAGGGCCTCCCTATCTCCGTCTCGATCGTACGAAATCAGCTCCTTATTGATCGGTATCCTGAGTACCCTGTATACATCCTCTAGGGTGATTGTCATCTCACCCATCAGCAAATGAAACGTACATGTCTCAGAGTGCCACCTCTCCGCCAGTGCAGTCAGCAAACCCATGTTTGCCCGAAACTCAGGCACATACAAAATATGTCTCAATCCCATAGCCTCAATCGCTGCTCGCTCTTCAAGTGTCAACTCAGGTCACAATCTTTGTGTCGACAAAAATCTCTCCTGTGACTCCAGCATAGGCAAATACTCCTATAGTCAAGCAAATCAATCATGTCAGTCATAGTGGCATTCACTATTTATCACAAAATGCTACTTTTTATCTAAATGCATATGGCATTCTATCCTAGTGACACTCTCTGTTCATCACAAAGTATTGCTATCTATCCCAGTGACACTCACTGTTCATCACAAAGTGTTGCTTCTATCCTAGTGGTACTCCCTGTTCATCACAAAGTACTACATGTTTTGCACTCCTTGTTCATCACAAAGTGCTCCTCACATTTGCACTCCCTGTTCATCACAAAGTGCTGCTCATATTTTAGTACTCCATGTTTATCACAAAGTACTCTATCTTGGTACTCATTGTTCATCACAAAGTGCCTTGATCTATCCTAGTCTTCCCTAGAGGACCTGCTTGAGTGTATCCTCTCAGCAGCTTATCCAATCGACAGCGTATGTTCATCATAGAACTACCGATTTGACCTAGAAGATGAAAATTCACATTTTTTGGACACAAACGCACTTTCTTGACACAAACGCGCTGAAAGACTGCACAGACGCGCCTGAAAAACATAGACGCGCCTGAAAGACACAGACATGCCTATGCTCTGCACAGATGCGCCTAGGAGACACAGACGTGCCTTCTTGGCACAAACGCCCCTACACAACACAAACGCGGCCGCATTTGACATAAACGCATTTCTAAACACAGACGCGCCTAGCGGACATAGACGTGCCTGGCACCAACGCAGACGCGCCTAAGCATTTTTTGACATTTTTGTACCCTATTTCTAAGCGCATTTATTGCTCTATCTATCATGCATTAATACAAAAATAAATGCATCAAAGTATGAGGTAGTTTTGCGGTACTTACCGGCTCTCCTGCCTCTGCTGGCCTCTGGAATCGACAAACGTGATCGAATCTATGAACGAAAGCCATTGCTGCTGACTGTTGCTGCTCTATTTTCGCTCTGCACTCTATTCTCGTGTATGTGTGGATGACAATGAGGATGTATTTTCCCCCGTGGTCTATCTTATAGCCTACCCTAGCCCTCGCCCTCGTTTCCCGAGTCAGTCTTCTTTATCCCGTGACTTTGTCACTTTATCCGATCAGTCCATTCTAGCCTCTCTTTCTTATCGAGAGATTGTCTACAATCTTTTCAGATATTTTCATCCAATCTCTCGAGGGGGCATATCATTCCCATCTTGGGGCAACTCTGTATCAGTTCATCTTATCTTCTTTGAAACAACGCGACAAGTTGCATTGTCTCAAAGAGGGGCAAAATGTAGACACCTAAAATTGTCATGTCTAACTAAATAAATATTTTATTTATTTAATTAATTCATTTATCCTCTTCTAGCCTTATTTCTCATTTAAATAAATACATTTATTTATTTAAATTATCCTTTTCCTAAATTAAATAAATATTTTATTTATTTAATTATCCCATTTCTTCTATTAATTAAATAAATCTTTATTTATTTAATTAATTCATTAACCTTTTCTACCCATGACACATGTCATTCATCTTTTAATTCTTACACTACCTACCTCTTTCATTATTTTATTATTTCTTTTACCTACCCTCTAATCCTAGTCGTACACCTCTCAATCTTATCCCTCCATTTCTTATAGTGTCTTCTATATAAGGAGATGTTTCCTTCGTTATCAAACCCTAATGAGCTAATGACCTAATGACCTAATGACTTGATCAATTGACTACACTACGATCCTACTTGCAACCACATTCTGTTCTTTGTTGAGCTCTTGTGCACATAAAATCTGAGAGCAAATATATCAAGCAAGATCAATGGAGATAGGAAGAATGGAGATCCAAACACTATTGGACATGTGAAGGTATAATCTTTGTGATTTCATTTGATTTGCATTGTCTTAGGTAATCTTCATATGTTATGGTGGATCTTTGTTGTTGTTAGGTTAGGGTTTGGTGGTTGAATTCATTTAGCCTTTCAATATCGTTATTATTGTTATCCATTTTCACCATATACAGTAACACTTGGTGTGGTTTGAGATGTGAGACTAGTGCTTGAAGATGCCATTGTTGATTGAGTTGAAGTGGTTGTTGCTTGAGTTTGTACCACACTAGGTGCTTGAGTCACATTTTGGGTCAATGTTACCCCTGGTGGCAAGATTGTTGTAATGTCAATATTTGGAGGTAATTTGGCCCCGTTTTGAACTAAAAGTGTGAGATATCAATCTCTATCATTATGGATGAGTGCATTCAAAACCATGAGAAGCATTGGATCTTGTTGAGCTACCTCCATTTCCTCTTGCGTTAGATTATGTTGGATTTCATCTATGGAAGGCATCTGGTTGGTGTTTGTTGGTAATATTGCAGGTCTTCTACCTTGTGATTTTTGATTTACGGATAAATCCATATTTTAAGTGGGATTGACCAAAGGGTCATTATTTGGATCCATCTTAGCTTTTTGTGATCTTATAAATGGAATCAATGTATCTCCAAAGTGATCTTGACTCTCTATGACACACTATGACTCTTTCTAAAATGCAAATGGTATATTAAGATGGATGCAAGACTTATGCAAAAGACTAATTATGTATGTATTGTTGAACATAATGTACCACTGAGAGTGGGGTGAATCAGTGGTTCCTAAAATCTTTTCCTTTTTACAACAACCTTAGAATACCAGTTATCATCCTACGCACTAAATAATCAGACTAGTAAGACAAATGTGGATATCAAAAGAGGCAAACACACAAATGCAACCCACAACACCAGATATATGAAGAAAACCCAATATGGGAAAAACCTCGGTGAGAAATGTTGTTGGAGTCTACTGCTCCAATCCAGCCTCACAAGTGAAACATTGAATTACAAATATTTAGGGCACCAATCCAAGGAGCACCAACCCCTATTTATTTAAGGCACCAACCCAAGGAGAACCAACCTCTGCACCAAGCTCCAACTTGGTGATGTATAGTGAAATACAATTTTGATACAGTTATAGCATCTGGTTGCAAATGAGTTCTGCAACACTTGATCAAATAGATTTCTCTCGGTTAATAGCCTTCTCTTCTTCATTGGATCTCACACTACCGGTTATGAGATTACTCTTTTTGATTCTTGGCTACTCTTCTTTCTCTCTCAGCCTCACAACACACTATGTCACACTTGGATGCCTTCTTGATCAATCACACCTTACCAGTTAGCTTAACTGTTAGACCTGCAAAAGTTTACTGGTACTTTGTCTCTGTCAGTGAAACCCTCTCGTTGATTTTCCTACTTACTCACTCTACAACTTTCTAAGAATAAATTCTAAGGAAGATGATCTTTTTCTTTGCTCGAGCTCTCTTCAATATTCTTCTTCACATCAAGCATCATGGATTTCTATCTTGAGCTCACATATTTATAATCTAAGGTTCATGCCAAAAACCACATTCAAACAATACCGTGTTAGGTTTTTCCTTCACCAACTCGATCCACATCTGATTTGATTTGATCTACTTTTCTAGGGAGATGATCTTCATGTCATCGATCAACACCACCAATGCCTCGCATTTCAATGTGCATTTTCTAAATCTAGAGGTCTGCATTGATGAGCTGAAATAATAGCTCTTTTAATTCTATAACTAATAAGTTTTTGTCATGTTTTAAGTTGCATATTGGGATAGTGTTTGACTCATGTGATGTATTAAAGTTTGACTATGTGCATTTTGGATGATAACTAAACCCATTAAACTCTGTATTGTTTTGACCTATTATTCTTGTTGCCATGCAGATTGTTATAGGTAATATCATGTGTGAATGTATAAGTATTATGATTAACGAAAATAAATATATGTGTATGCTTGTATGTTCTAACTTTTAAATGCAGGAATAAATGAGATGTTGCATAAGTGATTATTTCAAGCTAGATGTAGAATCGCGTCATAAAAGCAGTTAGAGACATTCAACAGCGATTAAACATTCAAAACAATAGAGAAGATGGTGTGTGTAAGAATCAACAAAAGAATAGAAAGGCGATACCAGATTCATTTATGTTTTTCTTCAACAAACATCAATCTAGTAACACCGTCATGCTATATTTTTGGTTGCGGTTTAGCTAAATTCCATGTTTCCTGTGGATTAACTTCTTCTCTTAGTAGACATAAATGTTTTCCACTTCATTTCATGGGCATGATCTTGATTGTAGGAATTTTGTTATATTTTTCTTATAAATGAAGGCCTACACCTCTTCTTAGAAGTTAGAGACAACGTGAGACAATATTTTCCAGAACTTGAAGCATTTCTTTCATTTCATGTGTTGTATCAACTTTTGAAAACAATGAATAAAAGGTATGCTATTCTGAGTATATAGAATCATCTTTGAAGTCTGGATACACTCATCCAAGGGGGCCCACTTGGTGACTATTCATGTGCGTTTGTTCGATTAAGTTTTCCCTTTGTTGCAGTAGATGTTCTAGTGACTGATTGTTCCTGTAGCCACTGGAACCAGATCTTATGACTATTCCTGCAGCCAAAGCAGACAGAGTAATTCTTGTTTGTTAGCTCTGAACTTAGTTAACAGTTATTTAATTATAATCTTCTATTAATGTTAAGATTTCCTGCAGCCATTCAATTGTTATGTTTTCACTTATTTATTTCGAATAGATTTGGTTGTTGCAGTAGTGCAGAATGACTATCACAGGAACTTAGTGCATATACAATGCAGACCCATTTCAAGTAATATGTCCTTGGGTTGACAAGTAAATGAACTTCAGTCATGGAGATAATAACTACGCAGAATGAATGACCAATCTTTGGGTTGAGACTTTCGCTCTAGTTATTGTTCCTATTGGCGAGGCAAGCATTTTTGGCGTTGTTGTCGGGGATGGTGTCAAGCTAAGAACCTGTTACAGTTATGAATTTTTAAGTTTTTCGTATAGTTGTTTTTGATAACTCAATTTGTTTTAAGTAATTCTCATGAATCTGCATGCATAGATGAAGAAGAGATGCTCAAGGTAGATTCCTTCCTAACCGTCCTAATCATACAAGACTCAATCCATATGAAGCGCCAGATGTAAATCCTTTTGCCACACTTTACCAAGCCCCAAATAATTTGAACCCGCTTGAATTTGAACTTTCTGAGAACAACCTTGATTTCCTCTTTGGACCTCCTGAAGAGGAACCTTGTCCAGTAACTCCTCCTCAAAGACCAATGCAAGGAAATCCACCCCCCGATGGGAATAACCCACCTCCAACCTATGAACCCAACATTTGAGTTCTCCATTTCCAATTTGCATGATAATGCTAATCTCAAAAACGTTCCAGCTTCTTCTCTTCCTAAGTTCTATGGACTAGTGACAGAGGATCTCGACACTTTCTTGTTTGAATTTGATGTCCTCTGTAGGAGTTATTATTATACTATAGATGTCCACATACTCAAAATATTTCCTGCCACTTTAAAAGAATCAGCTTTGAGATGGTTTATGAGTCTAGGGAGTAGTAGAATCACTAAATGGGATGAGATGAAACGGTTGTTTCTTGTGAAATATAAATATTATTGTAGAGGGATTGACCACTATGGGGATGATATTTTTAGAATGACACAGAAGGAAGATGAGAGTCTAAAAGATTATATGGAGAGATTTCTATTCAGTGTCAAGAAGTCCAAGCATAGTACTCTAAATGAAGATTCTCTTAAGTTAATATTTTTAAGGGGAATTAGCGATGAATGCATAGATTCTTTGGAACTTATGGGAGGTGGTGATATAATATAAGAAACATGGAATGATATTGGTCAAATCTATTAGAAGTATTCCAAATCTTCTTCTAAGAAAAGTAGGTGTTTCAAGCCGAGAATTTCTTCATCAACATCCAGTAATGGAGTTTCTCAAATGGAGCTTAGCCACCTTTTGAAGGATTTTAAGGAGGATATCATAAACAATATGGCTACTGAATTATACACACTTCAAGCTAAGAAGAAGCATGAGGAAGATGATGTAATCCTTGCAGAATTTTGCCCATACTATAGACAAAAGAAAAGAGACTGTAGATGTAAGATGGTTGCAAATCTTGAAGTTCCTGATTTCAAGACAATACAAGGAGATGATGAACAATTTTTCTATGTTGCTCAAAGAAGGCCAATTTTTCCAAGACAAGTTATGCCTCTTGATCCACTTCCTTTTTCTGGTTATAGTGGAAATTCCTATGCATAAAATAATGAATGGCAATCTCCATATGCTCAAAATTTTGGAAATTGTCAAAATTGGTATTGTGTGCAGGAAAAGCGGGTCAATGAAACTTAAAATATGAAAAATGTGTTCAAAGAGACTAGTCTACACACCCACAGGAATTCTTGGTGCAAGTTATGGAGTCATGAAGAATGACTCAACTTCCCAAGGTAGGTTCCATGGTTCTCTATCTCACAAGGTCCTTCAAGCCAATGCTTTTGCTCTCAGATCACTTAGCAAAGTGACTTAGGGATGACGAATGCAAGAATGAGGGATGCTTTAGATTTATTTTAGCATGAATTGCATCCTATCTATGCATGGTTTTACAAATGAAGTAAACTAGATTATAAGATAACAAGGTTAGTAGCAATACTATCCTAACATGATATACTAGTTAATGATTTAAGCTAATGATAAAGGAAATAGTCTAAAATGCTTATTAGATTAATTCCTATTACAAAGAGAAGCTAGATGTATTGATAAATTTGAGCATAAAGGAGATACTAAAAGCTTGCATGGATCCTTGAAATGGAGGAATGAGAGCTCTATTTATAGTGAAAATAGGGCAATGGATGGTCAAGATTGAAGGAGTTAATCAAGGGTCGGGATTGAAAGTTATCAATCCATGTTTACGTTTTTCACCAATGAAATGGTGACAATTGTCAACATAAGACTGCTTGAAGGAGATGAAAGAAGCATTAAATACTTGAGAAGACCTCATGGTTACCTTAGGAGGTAGGGGTTAAGGTTAGGTTAGGGTTATCCAATGGATAAAGCTTTTACCCAAAGGGTAAACTCTTGTGCAAAGGTTAAAGGGATAACCATGGTCAAAGCAATGAATGCTTGATGAGACCCCTAGGTTAGATGAAGGTTGAGTTAGGCAAAATGTCTCTAACCATGCCACTAAGGGTTAGTAAACCATTAATGGTTTGAAGACTTTGGGAACAAATTTGTAAGAGTCCTTCCAAATTTGGGGGTATTCAACAAGTTATCTTGTTGAAGGCATAAATTCCAGATGAAGAGTATCGAGTCAACCGACTGCAGGAACTCAAACTTCTAGATGAAAGATGCTAATGTGCCTACACTCATCTCAAAGCATATTAGCAATGCATGTGCAGAAGCTACAACCACAAGGTCATCCCCAGAATGTTTAAAATTGGTGATTTAGTACTCAAGGAAAATCTTAGAAATCAGCAAGATCAAGAAAAGAAAGGGAAATTGGAACCTAACTGGTTAGGTCCCTATGTCATCATATCAGCCTATGGATCAGGTACTTATTAGATAACAACTTCAAAAGGAGATGTGCTCGACAAACCAACTAACAACATCCATCTGAAGAAATATTATACTTGAACAGTCTAACGCACGGAAAAGTAAAAAAAAATAAAAAAAAAATATCAAAAATCAAGAAAAAAAAGAAAAAGAGGTGCAATAAAAGCAACTGGTGAAAACCTGGCTACAGGCGCTATTGTGAGAGGATAGATGCTCTATCTATCTTTTACTACCATGTCGTTATATCCATAGTTAAGCACTATCGGCCATCGCCCAACATTTTTATCACAATATCCATCCAGGACATACTTAGCGTAGTCACTATCCTAGTTATCCGCATATCCTCTCGCCACATCTCACTGTGGCTTGGTAATCATTGTACATATCCACATTAAGAGGAACACTCAGCTACGGGCAGCATTGATAAGAACTTGCAGCAAATTCAAGACATCAAAACTTGTAGCAAACTCAAAACATCATATCCAGCAAACAAAACTCAACAATCACAAAGCCACAAATTGATCACTTAATGGGATTCACAAAATATGATGGATGATTTTCTGAAGTATCAAATGTTACATCTTGGATAAAGATTTGACTATTTTTTGCACTTGAACTTTTTGAATTATTGGATCCTCTACATTTTCTCAACAATGCTTCAAGCTAGAGAAATTTGTGGGGACTCCGATATTTTTTTAGTTTTCTGTCTGTGAGGTGATCATTTGTATTGTGTGAATACTTGTCTCGAGACATGATTCAAAGCATATCACTGAAGACATGATCCCACATTGCGCATACAAATGGTTTAATCTTGTCTATTTATATGCAATCTGCACTCAGGTCATCCTGGTTCAATTATACCTTGACACTTATGCTATCTTGCAAAATCAAAAATCATGTAAATTTTTCTCAGGTCATTATGGTTCAATTATACCATTATGCTTGTATAAATTTTCAACATATCCCAAACAAATCAATGCTCAATAATGATACCTACAAAGAAAGCAAAAACATGTGACTATATAGGGATGACCAATGCAGAATGATGATGCTCAAATCAATTAGTTGCATATCATTTTAATCTTGCATTAGTATCAGCAACATATCATACATCTCATTTTCAAGATACATTTCACAGCATATCATATCATACATCTCATTTTCAAGATACATCTCACAACATATCATATCATACATCTCATTTTCAAGATACATCTCACATCATATCATACCATACATCTCATTTTCAAGATACATCTCACAGCATATCATATCATACATCTCATTTTCAAGATACATCTCACAGCATATCATATCATACATCTCATTTTTCAAGATACATCTCACAACATATCATATCATACATCTCATTTTCAAGATACATCTCATAAACATCATGCATTAACACATCATATTCATCACATATCAAATCATATATATCTAAGCATCGCATCATCATCATAGAAAAATCAAAATCATATAGAAAGCATCAACCATCACACGTCACATGCAGATCAAGGAAAATGGTGTCATATATATCTCAAAAAAGATCAATGTACAAAATATGTCATGTCTATGACAATACAACAAAATGATCAAAATACAATGGAGACAACGTCTCTCAGGTATGACTATCTCTTGAAGGGGACGGTCTTGCTACAGATGTCTCAGCACTTGGATCTCCAGGTGGATCATGTCTAAGAGGCCCTATCACGCCTCTGCTCTCTGTCCTCGGCCCAATCTCTCAAGATCGACTGGATCTCGATGCTATGAAACTTGACACTCAATGCTCCCTGGGCACCGCATCCTCATAATGCCTCCTATAGTACTCTGCCTCCTTGGCTCTCAAATCCATCTCTCTCAAGGTGTCTCTCATTGGGCCACCTGTTGTCGCTCTCAGCAAACTCTCTGCAAGCTCCTCTGCTCAACCCCGACGCTCTATCTCTGTATCTCGCTTTGTGATAAGCTGAGTAATTTAACACTGATGCACCAACAACTGTGTCTACAAATGCTGCACTGACGACTGCAGAGATCTAATCTGCGCGTCCTCCCGATGCATCAGAATCTGCATCTTCAGGGGTACCTATGAAGGGATACCCCCTGTCCCTCTACCTATCCTCGGTGCTGGTGGAGGTAAAACATCTGACCTCCTCCTCTGGGTCAGTCGTCTAAAATCATCATGCCCTCCCACCACCACTATCACCTCTCCAACCCTGTCTTCACCCCCAGCTCCAATAGCCAAACCTCCTCTCCCTCTATTTACCACAACCTGCAGCACTACTCTCTCAACCCGTATCCCTCTATCACCACCATCTCCACCCCTATCTCCTCTCCTCCCCTGATCCAATCTCCCCCTATCCCCTTGTCGACCTCAGCCACCTCCTCCACCATCTCCACCATCGCCTCCTCCACCATCACCACCTCCTCACCAACCTCTCCCCATCTCCCTAGCCTCTCGGGCTAATCATCCTCATCATCATCAAAAGCAAGAATCATCTTCACTGGATCTGATATCCTGGCCACTACATGCACTGCAAAGAGTGCTGCAAACTCATCAGTCATCCTTGCATCCACTATCTCAAGGGCATAGTCCCATATCTATCCAGCTAAGTGAAAGAACTCCTCAACTGTCGTCATGCTATCAATAGTGGGTCCCCACTCTGGAACATCTTGTCTCCGTTGAGCATATAAACATGCTTCTTATGGTATCCTCTGCTGTCGACCATACTGCCGCAACACCCGACTATGCAGAAATCTCTCGATAACAAAGGGCATCTGCCCTATCAGATATCTGGACATGTATACATAGGGCATCTCCATCCCATACTCTGCCCATACCTCACAACCTATTTATGGTTGCTAGATGACCATATCAATATCATCCAAAACTCTCCTCCAGTGCTCTAGTTTACCCAGCTTATACTGGACATCTATCCCTCAATATTCATATGCATAAGCACACCCAACAGGCCTATCTTTGTCTACCAGTGGCCTGGCTACAAGAATATGCTCCCACGCCCATACCTATAGCAGTGTAACTCCAGCGGATAGACTTCTATACCCCAAGTACACCACCTGATGCAGATCCCTGTATATGTGAGCCAGCATAGCTGACCCCCATGCAAATCAGCGACCCTGTGTCACCATGTCCTCCAGGACCAACCCCCATCCTACAACAAATCCCTTCAACCCCTAGTCAGGACATAAGAAACCACCTATGAAACCTGCCAACACTGATGGTAGAGGAGCATAATCCAAATCTATAAACTCCTGCCAGGGGATCTCCTATCCACAAACTGTATCATCTTGCAGAATCCAGCGAAGTGCCTTTGTCCCACCCTTCTCAGTCTGCTCATAAGGTAACAATGCACCTACTACAAGAATCCGTAGAATTCGGTAGCAACCCTCAAGCGTCATTGTGATCTTGCCTGTTTCCAAATGAAAGGTGTTCGTATCACTATGCCACCCCTCGGCCAACACTGTCAATAAACCCCGGTTAACGATAAACTAGGGCATCTCTAACAAAGAGGATAGGCCACACCTCTCAATGATATCCTTATCAGTCTGTGTCAATTGTGGTATCAATGACCATGGTCTCGGAAATCACTCTCACGACTGAACCACTCCAATGTGCTCCTGTCACTAAGCAAAACAAGTCCAATATCAATTTCCTCATCAAAACAATTCATATCAAAATAAAATTCATATCAACTTGAAACTTTGAAAATCTAATCAAGTTCCACATCATATCAATCCATTTTCATATCATCTTGTAACACAACTCAAGTTCCACAATCAAATCAACTCGTAACACAAGTCAAGTTTCACATTCATATCAACTTGTAACACAACTCAAGTTTCACATTCATATCAGCTTGTAAAACAACTGAAGTTTCACAACCATTGCAGCTTGTAAAATAACTCAAGTTCAACATATATATCAACTTGAAACAATTCATATCAAATCAAGTTCATATACACCACTATATCAAATCAACATCAGATCATAAATCAACTTGAAACATTGAAAATCAAATCAAGTTATATCGAAACTCATATTGGACAACCAGACACGCAGATTGAAAATTCGCACCCATCCCGACAAAACTGGCATCAACCTACCAATTTTTCTTCATCCAAAAATCACACTTTTCCCAAACTTTTTCCACCCTGCGCTAAAGCATCATATCTACGCGCTAGCCTGCACCTATGCGCTACCCTGTCCTATCAAAGCACTACCCAATCTACCCTACATGCTAGCCTGCACCTACGCGCTACCCTATCCTATCAAAGCACTACCCAATCTACCCTACGTGCTAGCCTGCACCTACGCGCTATCTCTTTTCTCCAACACGCCACCTAACCTACCCTAAGTGTTCAAACCCCCCATGCGCTATCCTACTTGGTTCCTACGCTGTAACCCTACCCCGTTTTTCTAGGTCACACCTACACGCTACCTATGCCTACCCATACGACCCCCTAGGAACCCTATGCGTTAGGTCTAACCTATGCGCTACCCATTCTCTCCTACGTGCTACCCTAAGCACCCTTTGCGCTAACTTACATCGATGTGCTACCCTAACCTATGCAGACGCTACCCTAGATCCTAAAGCACTACGCATTGCAGAACTTATCGTATGCACTATGGGTTTTACCTGACGTGCTAAACTGTTAAATCTGCGTGCCAAATTTGAAAACATGCCTAAAAGCGATAAAATAAAAATCCAAAAGGGGTCAAAAGGGCTAACTTACCGGTGGTCCATACACGGCGAGCCTCTGATACCTCTGAACGCGCTCAAATCGATGAGAAGCATAAGGAACCAGCATGTTGACTTTTCTCCAAGTGTCACTTACTCCAAGGTCAACAAGCACAAATGAGACAAAAAGAAATCACTTTTTCCCTTTTATAGGGTAAATCGAAATTAGGGTTATGTGGAGGAACGCATAAATTGCTCGTGGTGTCTCATACAACCCTACCAAACATCATTATCGAGAGATGAATCAAATAACCGCATTCAACATAGCCCAAAATTTTACAATGCAATGAAATTTATCAAATTTATCCAAAACAAATCAAATGTTCAAAATTTTTGATTCATCTCCCGAGGGGGCATTATCAACATCGTTTATCAAATCTAGGGCACGACATGAACATCTCGACATGAAATCACATTGATCATAACCAAATCATGACGACACATCATTTTCTTTGAATCAACATGTGCACACACATCACTTCAAAGAGGGGCAAAATGTAGACGTATAAAATGACCATATTCCTAAATGAATATTCAATGTTCATTTTATTCTCATTCCTCTATTTAGTTAAATCTAATTTAATTAAATCACCCACATTCTTCTATTTAATTAAATAAATTGTTAATTTATTTAGTTAAATTCACTTAAGCCCTTTATGTCATTTAATTGAATAAATCATTTTATTTAATTAAATCCCTTCTCCTTACTTTTTAATTAAATTTATATTTAATTAATAGTTTACCCCAATTGAATAAATCTAATTTATTTAATTTCCCAACTTGCAACCAAATTGAAACAAAGCAATTTATTTTAATTAAACCTATTATCCCTCATCCACTTGCATTTTCCTACATCTCCCACTTGCATCCTAACCCTATTCCTAATTTCTTCTAGAATCCATCTAATCCTAATCAATTAACATAAACCCATACATTATCCCTTTTCCCTAAATTTGAGGAGGTCACTTCTCAAATTTGGAGTAAAGTCTTCAAAAGGCATTAAAGCCTTTATACCTTCAACAAGATAGCTTGTTGAATACCCCTAAATTTGGAAGGACTCTTACAAATTTGTCCCCAAAGTCTTCAAAGCATTAATGGTTAACTAACCCTTAGTGGCATGGTTAGAGACTTTTTGATGATGATGCGATGCTTAGATGTATGTGATGAATATGATGTGTTAATGCATGATGTTTATGAGATGTATCTTGAAACCGAGATGTATGATACGATATGCTGTGAGATGTATCTTGAAAAGTGAGATGTATGATATGATATGTTGTGAGATGTATCTTGAAAATGAGATGTATGATATGATATGTTGTGAGATGTATCTTGAAAAATGAGATGTATGATATGATATGCTGTGAGATGTATCTTGAAAATGAGATGTATGATATGATATGTTGTGAGATGTATCTTGAAAATGAGATGTATGATATGATATGCTATGAGATGTATCTTGAAAATGAGATGTATGATATGATATGTTGTGAGATGTATCTTGAAAATGAGATGTATGATATGTTGTTGATACTAATGCAAGATTAAAATGATATGCAACTAATTGTTAAATGATATGCAACTAATTGATTTGAGCATCATCATTCTACATTGGTCATCCCTGTATAGTCACATGTTTTTGCTTTCTTTGTAGGTGTCGGTGTAAATAATTATTCATCTTGGATATTATTACACCTTACTTAAGTTTACTTAGGTACATTTATTTCATAGTAGTTTGGGTATGAGACACTTGGGTGTTTGTGCCACATTGGGATAGTGTGTGTAGGAGAATTTCCACCTTTTATGGTGTTGATCTTGTTGTTACACTCCACATTCAGTGGGTGATCCACCTCATGTGGACTATTATATTATTTCTCCTACCTACCCACACCTATTTCCTACCTGCCCTAGTTTCTTATTGAGCCACATGTCATGTTTGTGTGCTCACATATCCATATAGCCTTTCCTATATAAGGAGGCTCATTTTCATTATATGTAACAACGATTGATGATCCAGTTGATCAGTATTTTCATCTTGATAGAATATAGTTTATTTCTATCATATATTTTGTTTCTCTTATTTGTGCTTTCCATTGCCTCTTGATCTTGGCAAAATCTCACAGTAGGTATCATCATTAAGCATTGATTTGTTTGGGATATGTTGAAAATTTATACAAGCATAATGGTATAATTGAACCATAATGACCTGAGAAAAATTTACATGATTTTTTATTTTGCAAGATAGCACAAGCGTCAAGGTATAATTGAACTAAGATGACCTGAGTGCGGATTGCATATAAACAAACAAGATTAAACCATTTGTATGCGCAATGTGGGATCATGTCTTCAGTGATATGCTTTGAATCACGTCTCGAGACAAATATTCGCACAGTACAAATGATTGCCTCACAGACAGAAAACTAAAAACATATTGGAGTCCCCACGACTTTCTCTAGCTTGAAGCATTATTGAGAAAATGTAGAGGATCCAATAATTCAAAAAGTTCAAGTGCAAAAAATAGTCAAAGCTTTATCCAAGATGCAACATTTGATACTTCAGAAAATCATCCATCATATTTTGTGAATCTCATTAAGTGATCAATGTGTGGCTTTGTGATTGTTGAGTTTTGTTTGCTGGATATGATGTTTTGAGTTTGCTACAAGTTTTGATGTCTTGAATTTGCTGCAAGTTCTTATCAATGCTGCCCCTAGCTGAGTGTTCCTCTTAATGTGGATATATACAGTGATTACCAAGCCATGGTGAGATGTGGCGAGAGGATATGCAGATAACCAGGATAGTGACTACGCCAAGTATGTCTTGGATGGATATTTTGATAAAAATGTCGGGCGATGGCTGATAGTGCTTAACTGTGGATATAACAACATGGTAGTAAAAGATAGATAGATGAGTTGTCCTCTCACAATAGCGCCTGTTGCCAGGTTTTCACCAGTTGCTTTTATTGCACCTCTTTTTTTTTGCTTTTTCTTGATTTTTGATATTTTTTTTAATTTTTCCGTGCATTAGACTGCTCAAGTATAGTATTTCTTCAAATGGATGTTGTTAGTTGGTTCGTCGAGCACATCTCCTTCTGAAGTTGTTAGCTGATAAGCACCTGATCCATAGGCTGATATGATGACATAGGGACCTAACCAGTTAGGTTCAAATTTCCCTTTCTTTTCCCGATCTTGTTGATTTCTAGGATTTTCCTTGAGTACTAAATCACCAATTTTAAACATTCAGGGGATGACCTTGTGGTTGTAGCTTCTGCACATGCGTTGTTGATATGCTTTGAGATGAGTGTAGGTACATTGGCATCTTTCATATAGAAGTCGGTGGATTCATCTTTCGTAGTTTTTGCTTGACTGGCTTAGCTCCTAGAGCAATGGACAAATGATGCATGATTAATTATGGATCAATCTCGAGCATATCTGCATATGACTAAGAAAAGTTGATTTGCTTTTCTTTTAAAAAAATGATAAACTCTGATCTTTCCTCCTGTCAAAGATTCTGCAAGGTGTATGTTTTTGGCTGCTTCTGTAGTACCAATGTTGATTGATTGAGTGGGCTCAATCAATATGGGTGATCACTCATGATAATGCTCTGGAAGAGTGTCAAGCCTCCCATCTTTAGGTGCCTTAAAAAGGTTTTCACCCTTAGATGCGTCCTTTATTTTTACTTTTTTGTGATCTATTGCTGCCATTGACTGGTTTTCAACAGTAGATCTTTTATGTTGTTCATTTTTGCGACTGAGAGACTCTGCACTCCCCTGACTGCAGATGTCATTACTTTGTTCACTGGTAGAATCTATTTCCGATTTAACAGTAAACAAGTAATGGATAATGGATTCGTCATTTGGGAAAATTGGTATATCATGAGTTTCAGGTTCGTCCCAGTCTATTAGGTCAAGAAAGACAAGTGGTAAGGAGTCGTTAGGTGGATCAAGTTCAGTTGTTGTAAGTGTCAGGATGGAGGTATCATCGTGGTTGGCCTGGGTGTTAAAGAAGTTAAGGATTTCGTCGAGGTCTTTGATGGTATCATCTTCTGTATAGACTTTCTCGTAATGTCGCTGCTCATTTTCCTTGGCGTCATAGATATTTTGTGGACCAAATTCAAGTGGTCTAGATTCTATGTCATGTTCTTCTTAACAGAAGGGTGTATGACTGTCATTTGCATAAATATCTTCAATAACATTAGAATAGCTGCCCCATTCATATTCATTGGAATTAGTCTCAGAGGTATTATCCCAAATTCTGGCAGTGTTGTGGACTGGTATGTTGTAGGGTGAGAACAGGTCTTTGATGATTGATACAAGTTTGATAGTTTTCTCTGATTCTGTGTCAGATCCTGCTTCCACTCTTTGCATTTGTTCATATACTGTCTCTCCTCGGGGAGGAATGATGTTATCAAGAGGTGATTCCTCTTTTTCAAATATTGGTTCTTGAATATGATGTGCTTTTGCAGTAGATGTTTCCTTGTTTTGTTTGATGATCTTCTCTTGATGTTGCTTTCGTTCTTGATTTTCACGTTCTTTGCATATGGTCTCTGTTGACTCAAATAGTGCCTCCTGCCAGGAGTCCTCCTTGTATTTCTTCTTTGCTTTCCACTGAGGTTTTTGGTATTTGCTTGGTGTCTTCCTTAGTGGTAGAATATATTCATATCCTAATCCTTTCTTGTCCTTACTGAATTGCGAAGGAGAATCTAATGGTTCTGTGACACCTTCCTGGCGTTTACCAATAGGTTCTTTGCCCTTGTATCCCATTTGTTGTATGATCAAGTAACCTTTTCCATACAAGTGTGTTGGTATAGCTACCTCCATAGTAGTCACTCTGTCTTCTTCCTCATCCTTGTACAATCAACTAAGGATGTCTTTCTCCTCTGATTCATGTGCTAGAGTGCCTAGTTGGATAAATTTGCCATCAAACTTGGTGATGGGCTGAATTGCTTGATGTGTTGATGTTGTAGGTAATCCATGAGATTTAGGTGATGTCGGTAAGTTGGCCAAACACATGGGTTCCAAAGAGTATTCTCCCATGCCTTGCTCTTTGATTTCCATTTTATGCTTGAAATCCATAGATAGTGATGTAGACTTTGCTTGCTGAAGATCTGGTGCTGAGTAACTTTGTTTTTCTCTATTATGTGGAACCAAGTTGTCTTGGGCTACCCCCATAGCATTACAATGTTGAAATGGATTATGATCTGCTGATATAGAAATCTCCTGCCCATTGTAGGGGAACTTAACACATTGATGATAAGTAGAAGGTATTGCTTGCATTTCATGTATCCAAGGTCGACCCAATAAGATATTGTATGTGAGATCTATGTCTAAGACTTGGCACATAGTGTCCTTTTGTATTGGTCCCACTTGAATTGACAACATTACTGTTCCTTTGGATAATTTGTCTTCGTCATTATATGCTTTGATGGTGATCTTTTTACGTGGATCAATAGATTGCTCAGAGAAGCCTAATGCACGAATAAGTTTTAAGGTACAAATATTGAGTCCAACTCCTCCATCTATTAATACTCTTTTGACTCGATGCTTGTAGACGAAGACTTCAATGTGGAGTGCAGTATTGTGTGGATGGCTCAATGAGATATTATCATGCTCAGAAAAAGTGAGGTTATGAGGCCTTGTCATATGAGCTACCATGGCTTGGAATTTGTCAGCATCCAGGTCTTGAGGTACATTTGTTTCCAATAACACTTGTTCCAAGATGTCTTTGTGTTTTGGCAAAAGTTTCAGTAACTCTAGTATAGATATTTGAGCAGGAGTTTTGTGCAGTTGACTGACTAGATCATATTGAATTTTGGGTATGGTGTTTGTTGTTGACATATGCCCTTTCAAGTCATATTTCTGAGCTTTGGTTGTTACATTGATGGATTCATGTTCACGCTTGTCCTTGATTGTGATAACATTGACTTGATTGTCCTCAGCTGATATATGATTGATTGTGTTATTGTATATGTGATTGATACAAGCTCCACGTGTATCATTTGAGGTTGAAGCTCCATCCTTGTTGTAGTTTGGAAGAGGATTTTTAAAGGCTCCATGGTCACCATTTGTCTTGAGACCATCGACTGTTAAATTGCCTCTATCAATCATGTCTTGAACAACGTTTTTCAGTCTCATGCAATCATTTGTTTGATGACCTTTGTTGCGGTGAAAATCACAAAAGTGTGAGTCATTCCACCAGGGTGGTTTGATTTGTGGTTCAAAGTTGTTGATTGCTGGTAAGGAGATAATTTTGTTTGCGAGGAGTTCTCTGAATGCTGACTCTATTGATTGCCCTAGTGGTGTGTAAATGCGTTTTGGAAAGTTGTTTGCATTACCTCGTGAGTTTGGATTAGGTCCTCGATTGGTATTATTGTGGTATTATTGTTTTGGGCATTGTTGGTGTTGTTTGTGTTGAGTTGTTCTTGATTGGTATCTGGTGCATAAGTGTTAGTGCCTTGGTGAGCACCTTTTGGATTCTTTGTAGCTTGAGGATTACTTGATAACGTTAACACAGGTTGCTTAGATTTTGGATCATTTGATTCATTTCCTCCTTCATTTCTAGTGTTTTTGTTTCTGGTCCAAAATCTGGATTTGTCTAAGTTGTTGTTGTAATTGGATGAACTTGTTCCTTCTTTTAAGAATTTTAATGTTCCTTTCTTAACACATGCTTCTTCTACTTGGATGCCATTTTCAATCAATTTGGCAAAAGATGGTATGCATTGAAGTTTGAGTATGTAACTCATCTCACTATTAAAGTTGTCAATGAAAATCTCCATCTTTTCCTTTTCAGGCACATCTTGAGGATATCTCGAAACCATATGCTGCCAATGTTGAAGGAATACCATGAATGTTTCATTGTTTTTCTATTTGGTGTTACAGACATCTAACATGGTGATAGCGTGTTGAATGTTATAGGAATATTGAGTTATGAATTTGTTGACTAATTCATCGAATGATTTGATAGGAGGTGTGATTTTGGATAACCATTCCATTGTTTGTCCTCCCAAGCTTCTTGGGAATAACCTCATCAAATAGGTGTCATCATGGGCAAATTCAAGACTCATGGTACAGAACTCTCGAACATGATCACGGGGATCGCTTTTCCCATCATATTTGTCAAATTTGGGAATGTCTGAGTTTGGGGGAAAAGGCACCATGTTTAATCGTCTGTCAAAAGGATATGGACAAATTTTAGTTAAGGAGTATCATACTGTTGTCCCTTATTGCATGTCTTGCATTTATCTTTATAACATTTGCATTTGTTGAGTGAGAGTAATCAAAGGTGCATTATTTTGCTGAGGGAAGGGTTCTTCCCTTGTATTAGTTCTAAGCTGAAATGGTGTGTGGAATGGTATGTTTGGCTTGGGGATGTTTTGCTCAGGGATATCTTGCTCAGGCAAGTTATGTTCTGGTATATTTTGCTCATGTATGTTTTGTTCAGGGTCATGGGCTTCTTCCTCTCTTTGTCGTTCTTGATAATCATAATGTTGAGACCTTGTTGTAAAAATGTCGGTGTCAAAGTCTTCAGGAAGTTTAACTCCTTTGCCTGTGAGCATGAGTAGATATTTTTCCTTGTCGCTTTCCATGTGTCTTTCTACAAGTTTTTGAAATGAAGTGCTTTCTTAACACTCTTGGAGGAGTTCCTCAGAAATTTCGGTGTCCTCTAGATTCGGACACTCGAAAGGATTTGATAATCTTCAATTCATGCTGGACTCTGGTTGCATTTCGCTTTGTTTGTTTTGTTGAGAGTGAGTAACAACAGGCATCTAATAAAAGCTTTCTGTGACAAAAGGAATGAACTCCTCTTCAATGTTTTGTTCAGGGGTTGGTGGTTCAAATCAGGGTATGTTGCAAGTGATGCACTCTTCAGGAAAGAAGGTTGGATTGATCTTTCCTCCTTGATTCAGGTGTTGATTGAATGCTGACTTTTGACAGAATGCTCTACTCCTCAATGGTTCCTTGTCAAATTCATTTATTTTGTCTTGAAGATACAAGCGCATATGACGAAGGAATGTTCGATGAGATTTGAAGAGTTGACGATTGATGTATACAAATTTATTATGTTTGGCAAGTTTCAAAGAACTAGGTTGTTGTTTCTTCAACTTAGTGTTATGATAAATGTTCTTTCTTCTCAGAATATGAGGATTAGTCATTCACAAACGATCAATGGTTTCCTTTGATTTGTTTTGGATTTAGTTTAGCTTGTTTTGGAAACTTAAGTTTTACTTTATCAAAATGAAGGTTTAGATGCCCCCTCACGACAAAGCATGTCAAATGATATGGAATACGAGCTTTCCCGATATGGAAACTCGATTTGACAACTTGGAGTTTTTAAAAAAGTGTATTTTGGGATAGAAATCCATTTGATTGAAGGACCTATTTGATACTTGTGATGAGGTTTCCTGATTTTGATAGGATAGATGTATGTTATCTTGCAACTAGTTTTCAGATTTTGACAACTTGGTTTGATGGAAAACTTGCTTTGAGAATAGTTTTTGATACTCTGTCTTGGTTTTCTGTTTGATGAAGTTCAGGTTGAGGAAGGAAAGCTCCCAAAATTGTTTTTAAATTTTTCAAAAATGACCTCTATTTTGCCCCCTGTTTTCCTGGTTTTGGCTATGCACTAGGACAGAGACGCAATGTGCTACAGAAAATCCTTAATGCGCTAGAGAAGAGACCCCACGTGCTACGCTGCCCCCTGTGATGCGCTAACTGGATTGCTTTGATTTTGTCTTGGTTCAAAAGGTTGTGCGCTAATATGGGCCACCAACGCACTAACTATTGATCTCTATGTGCTAAAGTTTGATCTCCATGCACTAAGCTGATGCTTCAATGCGTCAGATTATTTTCAAAAGGCCCTACTTTAAACTGCTAGTTTTGGATTTTTACGAAGTGCTAACGTTAAGCCCTAATGTGCTAAGGTAAAGGTCGAATGCGTTAAAAGATGGTTTCTACGTGTTAAGAGGTTGCTCTTACGCTCTAAACTGCCCTGATATTTTGACTTGGTTGCTTTTCTGCAATTTTTGGAATTTTGTTTTGAGTTTTCAGTGACGATAGATGATTTTCTGAAGTAACAAATGAAGACACAACACTAGAGAGACAAACATTTTTCTTAATCTAAACAATGAGTGTATGTTCTGCTAGGATGTGTTCAAATCCTCAATGTTTTGATAGTTTTAGATACAACATGCACTTCAGTCAGACTCTTTATTCAAGGGTCATAAGCAATATCATAGCCCACTAGTCTCGATACTTCGTTAGCTCAAATAGTCGTGTCACCCCCTAGGGGGTGCCCCTTTTTTTGCCTTTTTCCATAAATTAACCCAAAGTGAATTGCTTCAGAATTGAGTAGTTGTCTTGGAAGATATATGGTGAGCGATCTTGGGGGCAGATTCTTCCCCACCCTTGCACTATGATATTACAAATGTCTGGATACTGACTCGGCTCAAAGTTTCTATGCTAAAGTTCGTAATCAGGCTTCCCGTTCGGTCATCAGTGATAAACTTCCTCAGGAGGCTTCCTAACCTTTAGAACAAAGGCTTTACGTATCTCAAGGATACTGGGGGAAGGCTAATCGCTGCGCGCAACCATTGAAAAAGACTTTCATCACTTTCCACTTTTGATTATAGTGGATTGGAATAGTTGGCTTCAAAGTCATTTCCCACTTAGGTCGTTCCCTTCACACCGACCAAAAATGGCTTTAAGAGTTTTTCAACCCCTCAGGAAGGTAGGCCTACTAAAGGATTTAATGCAATATGATTGAAAGCGTAAGAGTGGTCTGACTTTTTTATCACCCAGTTAAGGGGAGAGCATATTCCTTCCACTTTCAAGACAAGGCAAACAAGGTTCTTTTTCAAGGCAATGATTTGCTAAAATCTATATGGAGATGTTGCTCCACGAAAACATGGTGTTTATTTTATCCTTTTAAGGCAATGATTTTTTGATCTATGAAAAAGAACTGGTCAATAAAGCAAATTCGATGTTTGGTCAACAAAAGAAATTGATCGAAAGGGGAAGATCTTCCCTCTTTAGTTGCAAATGATTTTGGACAGGTGTGATTCTTTTACTTTGTAAATACTTGAAGTGGATCATTTTATGCACCAAAGGATGGTGAAGTTCTTTTTAAACACCTTTGTTTGCAAAAATGGAAAAATTGTTTTGTTCTTTTTAGAGCCCAATTGAAAATTTCTCTCCTAGAAAAGCAAGAAAAGATTATTTTTGTGGTTCTTTTTATAGCCCAAATAAGGTGAGTTCAATTTTATTTAACAAGAATTAAAAAGACTTTAAATTCTAACTAACTTAAATAAGTTAGTAAAAATTTAAACTATTTATAATTCTAAAATAACATTAAGCTCCTCCCTGCAATAAGATGTCAGAAAACCCTGTAAAATACCCACCAAAGTAGTTAGGAAAAATGCAGGCTTTTGTGGACTTCAATAAGTCTAACTTTAAACTCGGTTACAATTTTAATTTTTGCCTTCTGTCTGTGATGTGCTATAGAAAGGACTGTACGTGCTACAGGATAACTGGGATGCGCTATCAGACAGACCCGATGTGCTGAACTATTTCAAGATGCACTAAACTGTTGTTTTTCCGCACCGAGACCTACAGGAAAATGTTAGTAAAGTTGATGCGCTAAGTTATGGTCTGCACGCACTGGGGAATGAGTCCCACACGCTAAATAGTGAACCAGATGTGCTGGAAGATTAACCAAATGCGCTAAGGGATTCTCCCCACGTGTCGATGCTTGTTTCCTGTGTACCTGCAAAAGTGATTGTATTCAAAAACTGATTTTATTAATGGGGTAGTGCCCCACGGTGGGTGCCATAAATGTGTGTGGGAAAAGCGGGTCAATGAAACTTAAAATGTGAAAAATGTGTTCAAAGAGACTTGTCTACACACCCACATGACTTCTTGGTGCAAGTTATGGAGTCATGAAGAATGACTCAACTTCCCAAGGTAGGTTCCATGGTTCTCTATCTCACAAGGTCCTTCAAGCCAATGCCTTTTCTCTTAGATCACGGAGCAAAGTGACTTAGGGATGACGAATGCAAGAATGAGGGATGCTTTAGATTTATTTTACCATGAAATGCATCCTATCTATGCATAATTTTACAAATGAAGGAAACTAGATTATATGATGACAAGGTTAGTAGCAATACTATCCTAACATGATATACTAGTTAATGATTTAAGCTAATGATAAAGGAAAGTGTCTAAAATGCTTATTATATTAATTCCTATTACAAAGAGAAGCTATATGTATTGATAAATTTGAGCATAAATGAGATACTAAAAGCTTGCATGGATCCTTAAAATGGAGGAATGAGAGCTCTATTTATAGTGAAAATAGGGCAATGGATGGTCAAGATTGAAGGAGTTAATCAAGGGTCAGGATTGAAAGTTATCAATCCATGTTTACAATTTTCACCAATGAAATGGTGACTATTGTCAACATAAGACTGCTTGAAAGGAGATGAAAGAAGCATTAAATGCTTGAGAAGACCTCATGGTTACCTTAGGAGGTAAGGGTTAAGGTTAGGTTAGGGTTATCCAATGGATAAAGCTTTTACCCAAAGAGTAAACTCTTGTGCAAAGGTTAAAGGGATAACCATGGTTAAAGCAATGAATGCTTGATGAGACCCCTGGGTTAGATGAAGGTTGAGTTAGGCAAAAAGCCTCTAACCATGCCACTAAGGGTTAGTTAACCATTAATGGTTTGAAGACTTTGGGGACAAATTTGAAAGAGTCCTTCCAAATTTGGGGGTATTCAACAAGTTATCTTGTTGAAGGCATAAAGGCTTTAATCCCTTTTGAAGACTTTACTCCAAATTTGAGAAGTGACCTCCTCAAATTTAGGGAAAAGGGATAATGGATGGGTTTAGGTTAATTGATTAGGATTAGATGGATTCTAGAAGAAATTAGGAATAGGGTTAGGATGCAAGTGGGAGATGTAGGAAAATGCAAGTGGATGAGGGATAATAGGATTAATTAAAATAAATTGCTTTATTTCAATTTGGTTGCAAGTTGGGAAATTAAATAAATTAGATTTATTCAATTGGGGTAAACTATTAATTAAATGTAAATTTAATTAAAAAGTAAGGAGAAGGGATTTAATTAAATAAAATGATTTATTCAATTAAATGACATAAAGGGCTTAAGTGAATTTAAATAAATAAATTGAATAATTTATTTAATTAAATAGAAGAATGTGGGTGATTTAATTAAATTAGATTTAACTAAATAGAGGAATGATAATAAAATGAACATTGAATATTCATTTAGGAATATGGTCATTTTTATACGTCTACAGGTATAATCCTCAAGGCCAAGGGCAAAATTTTGCCAATCAAACTCCACAGTGGTAGTAGCTACAAGGAAGTTGGTCTCAGTCTCAGGGACCATGGCAACCATTCCAAGGGAATTGGAAACCTACCCCTCAATGGAGAGGAGGTCAGTAATAGACAAATCAGTCTTCTGGTTATCAACAACCTCAACAGTAGCCTGCTATAATGCCTCCTCCTACTGCTAATACTGTTCCACCTAAACCTACACAACTGCCCACTCAACCCATGCCAAATCCTAATAGCAAGCCTCAACATCAACAACAAGTTTATTCAGCCGATCCTAATCAATACCCAACTTATTCTCTTTCTATAAGTGGTATTCACCTAAGATCTGGGACAACTTTACCTAACACGTCCCCTAACCTATCCCCTCCAGTTATAACTGAGATACAAAAAGAAAATGAAATATCTAGCCCAACAACCAAAATACCTCAGAATCATCAAATACCCCCATTTCCTCAAAGGTTGCAAGCTGAAGAGATTCCTCAACAAGAGGATATAAATTTTGATATCATAGATCAGCTGAAACACATATGTGTAAAATCCCATTATTTCAAGCTATTAAGGATATCCTTGTCTATGGTGTAGAAATTAAAGAGGCAAGTTTAAAGAAACCTGGCATAAAGAAAAAAAGATCCACAAAAAATGGATGTAATGGGTCAATTGGCTGATGTTATGTTGGGAAAAGTTTCAATTCCTAAATATTCTAACCCTAGTAGTCCTGTTGTGAAAATAGTCATCAATGACACTCAGATAAAGGATACCTTTTTGAGAGCAACCATAAATGTAATGACAAGAGATATTATACAAAAACTTAACATAACCAGTCTTAGGCCTACCCCTATAGTCCTGCAGCTTGTTGACAGTTCCACGGTTCGACCTGATGGTATATTTGAAGATGTTGTCGTTACTTTAGACTCCTAGGAATATCTTGCAAATTTTATGATCCTGTCTCCTAAAGCTATATTGGGGGGATATCCAGTTATTTTAGGGAGACCTTGGCTTGCTATAACTGATGCATATATTGGATGTCGGTCAGGGGACATTACTATTTCTTATGGAAATACTACTAAAACTTTGGCTCTGTATTCACCTGCTTAGCCCCAACTTGATCAAGAACAAGTTGTTTGGCCTAACGTGGGAGAAGAATTTGAGGAGGAAGTCAACTACGTCAATCATCTTATGATGATTAATAGAGAATGATTCACACAACTCCAAGATGATGATTTGATCCTCTCTAAAATTCTAGCAAATCAGTTTGATCTGGAGCAACAGTTAGAGGAGTTAACATCAATATTGCAGCATCAGATTTTCCTACAACCACTGATATATTGCATACCATGTTGCCGCAGGAAGTTTGCACTTTTCATCTTTATGAGGCATCTCAAGTTGATCTTACTATCAAAGTGGAAGTTTATCCAAATAATTATTTGAATATCAACAATCAACTCACAGAGACTCAAAGGTTTACAATGGTTGAATTGCTCAAATGTCATCAACATGCTTTTGCCTAGGATTACAAAGATATGCAAGGAATTGATCCTACAATTTGTACTAACTGTATTTATATCAAAGAGGACTATAGACCGCTTAGACAACCACAAAGAAGAATTAATATTGCATTAAGGGAGATAGTTAAAGAGGAACTACAAAAATTATTAAATGTTGGATTTATCTATTCTATATCAGATAGTTAGTGGGTGTCACCTCTAGTCATAGTTCCACAGAAAGGAGGTAAATGGAGGGTATGTATAGATTACAGAGCTTTTAACTCAACAACTAGGAAGGATCATTTTCCATTACCATTTGTAGATTAGGTATTAGATTCCTTGGTAGGGAAGCGGTACTTTTCATTCTTGGATGGATTAAGTGGCTACAACCAGATTCAAATTGCTCTCGAGGATCAAGAAAAGATTACATTTACTTGCCCTTGGGGAATATATGAATATTATGTTCTTCCTTTTGGGTTGTGTAATGCTCCAACTACTTTTCAAAGAGAAGTAATAAGCATATTTTCAGATATTTCCCAGGACAACATGGAGATCTATATGGATAATTTTACCACTTATGGTTCAGAATTTGAAGAGGCATTGAAGAATTTGAAGAAAGTTTTGTAGAGGTGTGAAGACTACAATTTATCATTGAATAGTGATAAGTGATTTATGATGATGCAGGAAGGCATAGTTCTTGGTCATCATATTTCTATAACTGTAATATAGGTTGACCCAGCGAAAATTGAAGTCACTCAAAACCTCCCTGCACCCGAAAAGAAAAAGGATGTCCGAAGTTTCCTTGGTCATGTTGGATATTATAGAAGGTTTCTTAAGGATTTTAGTAAAATTGTAGGACCTTTATATTGTCTTTTGACTAAGGATATGGAGTTTGATCGGACCTTTGCATGCCATGAAGCTTTCTTGAAGCTCAAACATGCCTTGACTCAAGCACCAATGCTCAAGGGTCCGAACTGGTCATTGCCTTTCATATTCATACATATGCATTAGACTATGCAATAGGATTAGTTTTGGGGCAGAAGATGGACAATTTGGAGAATGCAATTTATTTCATTAGCAAAAACATGGAGGTACCTGAGCTTAATTACACTGTCACCGAAAAGGAGATGTTGGCAGTCATATATGCACTTAACAAATTTAGGCATTATATCACAGGATACCAAATATATGTGCACACTGATCATACAACAATCAGATATCTCATGAAGAAACCTTCAATTACAAGAAGATTGACTTGATGTTTACTATTGATGTAGGAATTTGATATTACAATTATTGATAAACTAGGTAAAGCTAATGTAATTGCAGATTATCTTTCTCGACTTCAATTGCAGGATGATCCTGCAACCATAGATGATGCTTTCCCAGATGAACATTTGTTCCTGATAAAAGCTCACACTCCCTGGTATGCTGATATTTCAAATTATTTAGCTGCTAATCAGATGCCTTCTCATTTTTCTCCTAAAGAAAGAAGACTGCTAGTTGAGAAAAGCTTTAATTTCTCATGGATTGTTGATTGTTTATTTTGTACTGGACCTGACCAAGTCATGAGAAAGAATGCCTCTATGAGGAAGGATGAACTATGAAATCTTTGGTTTTCGACCCCTTGAGAAAGAATGCCTATATCAAAGGATGAAAGGAATTTTAGAAGATCATAGAGGAGAAATCTCTAGGGGGATCCACCATCAAAAAGATCTTTTATCGAGTTTTGAGGAGTAGGGAGTGGATTTTCCATCTAGCTCAAATTGAGATGCAAATGCCATGTTGGACTCAGATTTAAAAGAATTTCAAAAGGATATATTGGGAGATTTATTTGGCATTTCCACAATGTGGTGGAAACTTAAAGGGGAAGGTGAGGAGGAGACAAATTTGGTGGAAGAGTAGGATGAAGGTAGGGATGATGAAAGGATAGCAACTGGTGAAGATGAGTCGATGACTTAGCAACCAAAAGTAAGAACTATGAGAGGAATGTGATAAAGAAAAGGGAAGCTGGGGATTGCTCAAAAGAAATTAAACATGAAACATCCTCAAATTGTGGGGAGATAGAGAAATCAGGGAGGAAGACTAACCAAGAGAAGCATTGCATAGATGGTGATGCAAAGGGACATGTGAAAATAACTAGACTGTTGCATTTAGGGAAGGGAAACCCCCTTCACAAGGAGCCATGATTCTCATATCATGGAACGTTAGGGGCCTAAACACCCCTACCAAGTAGTGGTTGGTCAAAGAACAACTATAGATATTAGAGGTAGAGTTATTTATGCTACAAGTGACTAATTTGACCAATATTGAAAGAACACTTTTATCCAAGAGATTTAAACAATGGCAAGGTATTTGGGTGTCTTCAAACTGTGCTTTAGGTGGGTTAGCTACATTATGAAGATCTCAGTTAGTGCTGGTGGATAAATTTTTTGAAGGTAGGGGCTAGGTATGTTGTAGGATCACAAGTCTTTCCTCCAACTTGCAATTCATGTTGACTAATGTGTACAAACCAATCTCTTACACTAGCAAAAGAGAATCTACTTGGCATGAAATAAAACAATATTTGGATCAAAGGCCATTGGATTTCCACATTGTTGGTGGTGATTTTAATGTCATCCCAAATGTGATTTTAAGGCCATTTGGAACCTACACTTGGCCTGATAGAAGATTTGACTTCAACAACATAGTAGAGATGTTGTATAGGTTACTTTGAAAAGATGATTTAGATACTTTATCTTTTGGATTGGAGTTTGAAATCCGTCCATAGTTAGGCTCCAACCACTATCTAATCATGCTAAGCATAGTTGGGGATAAGAGACCAACAAGGTGTCCATTTAAGTTTAAAAATATATGGTTCATACACCCAAATTTTCTAAACTTGATAGAAAAATGGCGAGGAGGAGTGCATGTGGATGGCTCACCCATGTTTAAAACTATCACCAAAATCAAAGCAATCAAGTAGTAGTAAAAGGAATGGAACCGAATGCACTTCAAGAACATATTTGAAACCAAAAAGGCATCAGAGGAGAGTTGGAGGAACTAAATAAGTAGGTGCTTTTGCAGGGTATGAATGAGGAATTTCTTTTTAAAGGAAAATAGATTGATGGGCAATTGTGAAGAAACTCTCGCTAGTGAAGAAATATTTTGGAGACAAAAGTCAAGGGAAGTATGGATAAAGAATAGTGATAAGAATTAAATTCTTTAACAACAATGTCAAAGCACACAAACTCAACAACACAATCAACAAATCAGGTTGAGTGGTGGTACCATAGTGGAGGATATAGAGGCTATAAAAAATGTAGCCATTGACTACTTTAGGGAGCTTTTGAATAATTTTAATAGATTTGATATGCATTCTCAATGGCAAATTTTGGAGAATGTACCTAGACTTATCAAATTTGCAGAATAAAATCAAATGCTTAAAGCTAGATTCAAGGAGGAAGAGATTAAAATAAAAATATTTGAATTACACCTAGACAAGACCACTGGCCTTGATAGTTTTCTAGTTGCTTTATTTTAGTAGAGTTGGGAGTTGACTGGGAAGGACATCACAAAGGCGATTGAAGACTCAAACAAGATCAAAATTATTTTACCAAGCATCATTTTAGATGAGAAAATTGGATTCATCCTGGCAAATCAATATTGGACGAGATCATTATAGCCCAAGAAGTTTTGCATTCAATTAAAAAAATTAAAAAACCAAACATGTTGGTGAAATTAGATATTAGAAAGGCATATGACAGAGTTGACTGGAGATTCCTTTTGAAAGTGTTTGAAGATTTTGGGTTCAATAAAGAGTGGCTTGATTGGGTCTTCAAGTGGATTGCTAGTTCCATATTCTCGGTATTAGTGAATGAAACACTTGAATGTTTCTTTGAATCCTTGAGAGGAATTAGATAGGGTGATCCACTTTCTCCCTTTCTTTCATCACAATGGTAGAGGATTTGGGTAAATGTATCAAAGATGCTCTCTCTAGGGGGAACTAGAAGGGATCGAGGTAACAAGCAAGAGGGCACCCATAATCCATCAATAATTTGTTGATGACACTATTGTTTGGAGAAACTAAATGATAAGAAGCGTGAATTTTAAAAGGTATACTCGGTCTTTATTTCAAAGCTTCAAGTCAAAAGGTGGGGGAAAATAAATAAAAAATTGTATTCTTCTTTGCACCTACAAGAAAGGAGCAAGATATATAAAGGTTATTGGGCTTTAAAAGTGGGTAACTTTTGTGCACATACTTAAGTATGCCATTAGATAAATGAGTCAAAACCAACAAATTTTAAGAGTCCATATGTGAAAGGGTGGCCATGTTAGGAATTGCATGCAAAAAATATCAATTATATGTAGATAAATATTAAACACAAGAATGAAAAACACATAAATAATAACAATGAAGCAACAATATTTAACATGGTTCACCAATCTCAAGCTGCATCCACCAAACAGAGAGTCTAATATTATTATCCAGCAAATCAAAACCGATTACAACCAACAATCCCCTTGCAACTCAATATTGGTGCAAAATGCTACAAAATTATCTACAGAAAACCCTAACCCTTAGCCTTTTTATCATGACTTATGTCAGTTACAAAATTAGGGTTACAACATGTCAGCCAATAGAAAAATAACACCTGATGCCTTTATAAAATAATAAGTCTTTTTGGCATCGTGGGGTGCTACCCCTCAACCCTGCCCTAGGAGTGCGCCAGGGGCACTACCCCTTGACCCCATCTTGGGGGTGCTGCCCCCAAACCCCCGTCGAATAATATGGGGGGAAACCATGCCGATATAAACAATATTTAATGTGGTTCACTCAATCTCAAGCTACATCCACAAAACAGAGAATCCAATATTATTATCCAGTAAATCAAAACCGATTACAACCAACAATCCCCTTGCAACTCAATATCATTGCAAAATGCTACAAAATTCTCTATAGAAAACCCTAACCCTTAGCCTTTTTATCAAGACTTTTGTCGGTTACAAAATTAGGGTTATAACATGTCAGCTAATAGAAAAATAACACCCAACGCCTTTATAAAATAATAAGTCTTTTTGGCCTCGTGGGGCATCGCCCCTCGACCCCGCCTTGGGAGTGCGCCAGGGGCGTTGCCCCTTGACCCCATCTTGGGGGTGTTGCCCCTAAACCCCCGTTGAAAAATATGGGGGGAAACTGCACCGATAGAAGTAGGGAAAATTTAAATTCTGAGTCTGATTAGGCTCCATATAACAACAAGCCAATAGGGCAACCTCTTGGAGAGCTCAATGGCTTTCATGGACTTGGTGCATCATTATGTTGAAGGCTATTCTATCCTCCATTCTCACTTATCAATTGTCTTACCTTTCTTATAAGCAAGGGTAAATAAGAAACTTAATTAGCACATGAGGAAATTCTTTTGGATTGGGAGTGTTGAATCAAATAATTCTTTGATCGCATGGGAAAATATTTGCAGACTAAAGGAGATGGGTGACGTTGGCTCAAGAAAATAAACCTTGAGAATAAGGCAGTTGGTGCAAAGTTAATATGGATGATGTTTAGGAGTTTATAGTTGAAATTTAGGTCAAAATACTGTAGTACACGTATTTGGAAGATAATGACGCTTTCAATATTTTAACCACTGACAACCCCCCAAAAGGGTCTTAGATTTGGAACTTCATGGTGGATTGCAAATCTCTTATCAATTTTTTTTTAACATCGTATATCCATGATGGCAGATCGACTAGCCTTTGAGATGATTCATGGTGTGGCTATCTAAGCATTGGTAATTTGGTGGATATGCATGATACTAAGACACTATCGATCCAACATTGGGGGCAAAGGTTAAATATTATTTGCATATTAGCATAGTGGATGGAGTGCTAAGAAAGAAATGGAAATATTTTGATAATTTAGGGTTACCCATGGCTAATGTTGCCGATTTGAAAATAGTTTTGCAAGATAAATTGGCAGTGTTGAGGGAAGGGCATGGCACTATTATATGGAGTGGCTCAAAGTTTGGAAAATATAGTGCCAAGGATAGATATATATTGCTTGAATCTGAATTGAACCAAGATGGGGTGAGGATCCCATCAATATTTGTAGGCATAGGTTATGTTTTACCAAATGTAGGAGTATTATTTTGGGTTTCGATTCATAAGAAAATTTTGATTGCTAATAAGTCTAGGAAATTGGGTTACCATGGCCCTTCCAAATGTGAATTATGTAGGAAGAAATATGAAACTATAGAACACTTGCTTTTGGGATACCCTTTTACACAAGAGTGTTGGAGGTGGTTATGTGCTAAATAAGTTGGGCAATGAAATTACTTGGGGACATTCTTAGCTTGTTTTAGTCTTGGCCTTTGTTGCATACTAGAGAAACCTACTCCTGCTCATGGATTATTTGCCCCTCTATCTTAATATGGGAGCTCTAAAGGAAGCGTAATCGAAGAGTTTTTCAAGATAAATCAATACTCCTTTTTAAACAAGGTAGAGACATTTATAGTGAAAGAAGCAAATGGCAGACTTAAAGAGTAGTATGGTGGAGGTTATTCTTTTTAAAATTGGGATGCAAAAATGAAAAGAAATTGGTTTGGACTAAGGAAGCCCCCTATTCATGGACATGGGGTGCCTAAGACTAGAGCTCTAAGAGATAAGGCAAAATGACAAAAACTAGATTTGGGATGGTATAAAATTAATTTTGATGGGACATCTTGTGGGAATCCAAGGGTATTTGGCGCTAGATGCATTATTAGGGATTGGAATGTGTGAGAATTTGCCAAAATCTAGAGTCCAATTAATAGCACAAATAAGAGAGAATGACATATGACAAGAATAAACTGTATTCCTATCAATGATGCAAAATACTGATCAACTGGATCATCAAAATTGTTACATACAATGTAGATGAGCCTGCTTATAAAGGCAAGGCCATATGAATATGTGAGCACACAATCATAACATGTGGCTCAATGAGAAACAAGGGTAGGTAGGGGTAGGTAGGAGAAATAATAAAATATTCCACAAGACGTGGATCACCCACATAAGGTGTAATGTAAAAACAAGATAAGACCACAAAAGGTGGAATTTCTCCTATAAGCATCATCCCTATGTGCACACTTCCCTAAGTGTCTCATATCCAAACTATGATGAAATGCATTATCCTAAGTCAACTAAAGTAAAGTGTAATTATATCCTATAAGAATAAATAATTACACCAACACCCCCCTCAAGTGCAACTCAGGGGAATGCACTTAAGTTAACAATGCTAGATGGGTCCTGACTACAAGGTCGTGTTAGGTACCCATGTACAAATGCAAATGCATGAAAACCAATGCAATCTCTCACAAACAAAGAAAGAGAGAAAAACCCAATGGGAAAAAACTCCCCCACAAAAGAGAGATGATGAAAGCACACAATGCTCTCAAAGATGAATGAGAAGAACAAAACCTCATGTGAGGAAAAAGTCCCCCCCATAAGAGAGAAGAAGAGAAACCATGAAGGCCCCCCTCAATGTAGAATCTCCTGAAGGATGGTCTAAGATGTTGACCAAAATACATCCCCATTAGGAAGAAAGAGAGCCAATGCTGCACCAATAATGTCAAAGTGTGATAAAACCAAGTACCAACATCGATGACGATGAATCACTCACTGCAACATGGTAAAGATTAGGCATGGAGACAACCTGGTTTGAGAATCACTTGGATACTCGTAATGGTAGAAATACTGGTAAAATCAAAGTCTCATGGGAGCCATGCACAAATGTGTACGATCTAAGTCTCAACGAGAGCCATGCACCAAGTCTCACAAGGAAACAAACGGATGAGCACTAATAGAATATGTACTTGATCCAAATACTTTCTCAACTAGAGAATAAAAGTCTCGCATGAATATTCCTATTCTATGGTGTACAAGAGGATTACATCAAATATGTCATCAATGACAAGATACAAAGAGGTGTAGCACTTTATTTTAGTGTGAGTACATTGCTCATGCAAGAGCATACAACATGATGTACTGCAAATTTGGAAACATGAAGATGATGCTACCAACAAGATGCCTTGTAGAATACTGCAGAAAATGATGCCTCCGATTGGGAATTTCTCCAGCAAGCATCATCCCTATGTGCACACTTCCCTAAGTGTTTCATATCCAAACTACAATGAAATGCATTATCCTAAGTCAACTCAAGTAAAGTGTAATTATATCCTATAAGCATAAATAATTACACCAACATAATGAAAAACTTGTAAGTAAATTGGCCATACCATTTCCCCTGGGAATCAACAACATAGCAGAGGTTAAGGCATTAAGCATTGGGCTGAAAGAATGCTAAGATTTGGGCTTGAGTTAAGAGGTAGCTGAAGGTGATTCGTCACTGGTTATTAATGCTATGAGACAAAACAAATATAGTTAAGTGGAAACTTCAAGCATCATTGGATGAAGCCATCCAAATCACTCATGCATTTAAATTTTTTTAGGTTGACTATGTGTTTTGGGAAGCAAATAAGAATGAAAACTCCTCGCTTACCATTATAATGGATGAATTGGAGGTGCATCCGAGGTGGTTAGGTGCTAGACTAGGGTGATTTTGGATGTGATTCTTTGTTTATTATTGAATTTATCCATTGGTCACATTTGGATCAACTTCTTATGGATTTTGGATGAACGACAACTCCTTTCTTTTTGTGATGGTGACTGTATGTTGATTGTAAGTTTGTGGTTGTGGATTCAGAGAGGTTATATCTATAACTTGTTGCTTTAGGGTACTATGGATTGGTATATTATCATTTGGTAGGGCACATTTTGCTCGAATGGTGGGCAATATTATTGTCAGTTCATATTAACAAGTATTATGTGGATGATTTGTATTGGGCCCCTTTGAAGGATCGAGAGTTTCCAGTGTGACAATGGTTGAGGGTTCGAACTGGTACCTGAGACCTTTAGATTCAAGGCTCCACGACCTTTCAATTTTGTGTAGAGTTGTGCCCTAATTTAGCAATTCAAGGGTCTCAATGTTAAGGCATTTACCAACTTTTTGCTAGATTGTCGCTATTGATAAGTTTTGTAACTATTTGCGAGGCTTGGGCTGTTCATCATGTGTTGGATTTGAGTGTCACTTGAAGGTAGGGGAAGGGATTCTCAATATCTATAATGCTAATGTGGCATTTTTTTGTAACCATAATTTTTTGATTAGTATAACTCTTTACTTACAGACACACAAAAAATGCTTTAGCAAAAATGAGATGTTTCTAAAACATGAACATGGATTCAATAAAAGCATGAAATTGATCAAAATAATATAATAGAATACTATACTAAGAACACCCACACAAAATCATATAAACAAAATAAAATATAAAATACACTTTTTACCTTAACAAATATATTTACAACAATATTCAAAATAAGAACACCCACACAAAATATTCATCCCATATTGGTCTCGAGGTTGAGGTTGATTCTTTCTGCTTGGGTTTACTTGGTTGTAGGCTTGTTTAGGCCTAGTCTATACCCTAAGAGGTTTATAGGGGGCACACCTTGTCTTGAGTAGTGAACATTCTAACTGTTGTGAGCTTGAAGCCGTATCGATTCTCCCTTGTAGCCCCTTGTCTTGAATAATAAGCGTCCTAACCAGTGCGAGCTTGAAGTCACCTAACTACCCCTACTAATTCTCCCTTGTGAAAAAAATATAAAAAATAAGCTTGAAATTAATGTAGAACTCACCAATAAAAATAAGCCTAAATTATTTCACTTCTAAATTTATATCAAAAGACACTTCCTTTGGCTGATTATTATCTTTAGATTTTATTCCAAGAAATATCTATTCTTGGTTCCTTCAAATATAAATTTAGATAACTTTCAAGGGAATGGAGAACAACCCTATTTCAACAGGGAGCGGACGCTGATACACCGCAATCATAGTACGACATTTAGCAGTAAAATAAACAAAAGAAATACAATTCAGATCGAGAAAATGGAACTGTAACTAAAAATTTTCTCCAGGTACCTTCATGGAGCATTGAGAGCTTTCAAGAAACACGCGATAAGGGTAGTAAATAAAAACCCAAAATTTTATCGAATAGAATTCCTTTCTATCGCGTTTTGTCGGTCGGTCCTCGTTGATACACAGGGTTTTTCATCTACGAAGAAGGGGGTTCATTTTTTTTTAATTGTTTCTCCAGTGAATGGAAAACATGGACGCCGTACAGCAAAATCACAGGGCGATGAGACCAATGATCGATCCCCATCAGCAACAGCAGCAACAACAGGCGGGGTGGTATCCAGGGCAGGCGCAGTTTCAGTATCCAGGAGCGCAGCAGCAGCAGTGGGCTCCACCCCCGCCATTAGATCACTATGGTCAAGTATTGAATCAACATTACCCTCTGCCGCCGCCTCCTCCACAACGGCCTATGCCGCCCCATCAGGTTACTCACATGTATGCTCAACCGGATCAGGTGACAATCTTTACACAGCGTTGTTGATTTTCTTCTCCCTTTAATGCATAGAATTCTCTATTATAATGAGCATAATCAAGTATGCTCGTGCTTTCCCCACTGGCATATTATGTCACTGATGGAATTTTAGCATACGGGCATTTTGTTCGTGAAAGATTTAAAAATTATGGTTTTACTAAAAAAATTATTCTGTAATTTAGAGTGTTCGTGTTCCTGTTAAGGTTTTACTAAAATATTCCTTACGTATTCTTTGACATATTTTGGCGCTGATATAAAAAAATTTAGAGCAAATGGGCTTTGCCTCTTGAAAGATTTAAAAATTAGGGTTTGTGCGTCTGCTAGGGTTTTACTAAAAACTTCTCTCCGTACTTCTTGCAGGTTTTGTATTACTATCCTATTTAGGTTTTCCTCTGTATATAAAATTAACAAGTTTGACATTATAAAGTGGTATATCTGGCAAGTATATATTTGGAAACAAATGTGTTCATGTTATATTTTTAGAACCATTTGTACCTGAAGAGGGCTCTAGAAGTTGGATATGCAGCGTCATTATTGAAATAGGACATGAACACAGTTGTTTCCAGATATTTTTTTTGTCAGAAACGCAAATATGTGAAAAGAATATTAAAAATCTAAATTGGCGTCCCCCTTGATGATAATTTTGTTCCACTTTACATGCAGCTATCTTGATTCTTGACGACTTTGAATATATAAATTGCAATAACGACTAGGATTGGCTAATTTTGCTGTTACGAGCCATATTCCAAGGGAATGTGATGGACGAGATAAAATGAAATTTGTATAAATTTAATGAGTGAAAGATGCAAAGTTGTGTTTCGTTAGAATTCAAATTCGAATTCTACAATGGAATGTCCTGTGACAGACAAGATTAATTTTTTGCTTAAGAAAACTGTAGGTTGATTCTTCGTTGCTGGGTGCTATCTTGAACTCTGTCTTGTTGAGTAGATTATATGATTTCAACACTTCATTTGCTCCTTCGATTTTAGCTCCATCCCTTAAAGGTTTTTTGTGCTCTCTGTTTGATACATAGATTTAGTTATTCTTTCCATTGTCATCAGTCTGGAGATGCCTGGTGCAATGTGCCGGTTTTTAATTATTGTTGTTTTTAGGGTTGCAAGTGATATCACTGTTCAACATATGGTTTGGTTTCTATCTCACGTTAAAATAGGGTTTTTGCAGTTAGTATGGTTTGGTTAGAACTGTTTGTAACATTTTGGAAGTTTCTTCTTAGGTTAAAATATAGGGTTTATACAAGGTATGTTGTGGCTAAACCCTTTTTTTTCCTGATTTGTATCTATTATCTTTTTAAGGGTTGTTTTGGGAATAGCTTTTGTCTGCTCAATTTGATATAATTAGATTTTATCAAAAACTAGATTGGCAGATTTTTTATAAAGGGGATAGAATGGAAGGAGTAAATTGTGATTTGTTAAAAATTAAAAATACTGAAGCAAGCACCTAATTTGAAAGCCAGATTTCAATATGAAAATATGTTTAAATTTACAATAGTGTGTTCTTATGCTAATCAATCTTAAAGACTTGAACATCCATTTGAGATAGTTTACAATAAACCAAAATGTTGTAAGGTCCTCGCTGAAGGCTCTGGATTGGTATTTTGAGATTTGAGTTGAATAAATGGTCTTTTTCAAGGAAAATTTTTCTCATAGGGAAGAAATTTCAAATTTTTACTTAGGAATGGGTATAATCAGTACCCTCTTGTAATGTCTTACCAAAATCAATATATCCATAAGACTCTCATGCTGCTGTCCTTGTGCATTCTATGACATTGACTGGCTGACTTGGGTCTTGAATACTGAAATAAAATCTGACTGCTGAGATTTGTTTTGGTGGAAATGCGGATGCCAGCAATTCTAAATTTCTCTACACAGAAAGGGAATTTCAGTTTCAGACTTTGTGCATGAGGTTGTCTCAGCCTGATTCAGGACATTGATTCAGTATGCTTGGCCATGGATGTGCATATTTGCTAATCTGTGTTTCAGTAGGCTTTCCTAGGCAACTATGGATGTGCATTTTCAGCCATCCAGGTTTCAGTAGAGGAGCAAGGTACAATTTGCTTCGGCTTGGGGGAAGGCTGGTGGAGTTCAGTAAAGGAGCAATTGGAACTTTTGTTATTCCTCGTTGATTTTAGTTTAATTGCACTTTGGTTGTGTTCTGCCATATTGCTTTTTGTGAACAAGAAATTTGGTTGTAAATATGTCTACTGCTGATGAATATTCTTCTGGAGTGTATGGGCAATAAAGTTAATATGTGCAAGCTAATTTACTGGATTTCAATTGCTTTGCTGCAGGCTTGGGCAAATCCAGGCTGGAGCCATCAACCACCCTGGGAGTTCACAGGTAGTTGCTTACAAAGAAAAAAAATAATGGTTTTCTTTCCATTACAAGGTTTTTAAAATGATCATTCTATCTTTTTTGTTTTTATCTTTAGACATTCACTTGAGCTTTTTTGCTATCAACTTTAGATTGAATTGCCTTCTATTCAATGAATGGTGCGGATGTTATTTAATATCATGCTTTTCTATTTCGTTATTGCTCATATTGTACAATTTTGTCCTTACCATATCCACTTTGGTCCAGTCATGAACATCTTTTCTACTTTATCAAGGACTTGTGGGCTTATTGTGCTCTCTATGGCAAAATCAATGTTTATTGTTAGCATCTTTTGATTAAATCTTTAGGATTGATTAGTAAGAGATTTACATTTTGTCCATGTAATGGGGAGATTGTTCAGAAGGAGTTGTTACTCTTATGATTTTTTGAAGCTCATTTGTTTGCTTTTTTAACCCTTTGTCTGCATTGGAGCTATATTTGTTCTATAGCTTATGTTTCAAATTGGACATGTAGCAGGTAACAGCACAGGAGTCAACAATGAAGATGATTGGGCTGCTAAAGCAAGAGCATGGGCAGCGGGTAAGGCAGCTATGGAATCTCAGCAGGCACAATCTCAGTTTGCACCTATAAATAGGCCAGTTGAGCATCAAGTTTACCAAGGTCATTATTCTCAGCCATTTCACACTCAGTTTGCTGAAGTTCAGCAACCCTCTTTCCCAGCATTGGGTCATCAATCTGTTCAACCACCTGCAGTATCTACCCCAAATATCACTGCAAATCAGGTTCAGGATTCTTCATCTCATTATCCTAATGATGTGTCATCTTCGTACATCTCGGATGTGTTTACATCTTATGGATCAAAAGATGATGTTACAATTCAAGAGCAAAATGCTTCGGGTATATCGTCTCAAGGATCCATTCCTATCACCACTGCTAATTATTCACAAGAAATGCCCAGGAGTTATTCCTCGGTTCCAGGTACCATTTACTTTAATTTAACCTATTCTGATTTAGCTTAAATTTTATGTTCTTTCTGTAAGATGTGGCCTGGCTTTGTTGGAAGTATACTTAGTATGGTCAATCTTCTTTTCTAATAATATATTCCATGTAATGCAGTATTAGTTCTATAAGTCACTTTTGCTTCAGAAGATTAATAGACTTCCTCTTCTTTCCTAACGAGCTGATAACTTAATAGCATATTATATGTAATGAACTCATTGTTATTGAGCTATCTCTTTGTGTTGAGGTATCTATGTAATTTTAAAACACTATTTGTTGCTTGTTCAAACAATATTTATAAAGCTAAAACTGCCTTCTATCTCTTTACCTACTACGACATAAAACGTGGGCTCTATTTCAAGCTCTTATCCATCGTTAAGTATGAAAGTCTTACCAACTTGTGGCATATTGTTAGCTGCTAAATATTAATTATTTTTATTTGAGACTTGTCCAACCTAACACCAGCATTTGCATAACATGAATTTAATACTGGATGGTTTTTTTGATACAACTTAGGGCAATACTGTCTTCTACAGATTGTTTTTGTTTTTATAACTATAATTTGACAGTAAGCATTTTCATCAATGCATTTGCATAACATGAATTTAATACTGGATGGTTTTTTTGATACAACTTATGGCAATATTGTCTTCTACAGATTTTTTTTGTTTTTATAACTATAATTTGACAGTAAGCATTTTCATCAATGGTTTTTTAGATAGTGGAATGTTCTTCCTTTTGTGGTCATCTGGCTGTATATGCTATAACAAGTCTCCTCTTCTGCTAGCCATTGAGGTGGAAAATTAGTTTTCTATATTTTTAAGGATTTTTGTTGATTGCTCGGATAAGAATCCTTTATCTAATCAGAAAACTCAATATGCCTCTCTCAAGGTTCACTTAATTTCAATAAAATAATTTTTTGGGTTATGTGACAGTCACATTCATTTTTAATGGCGTTTTTCATTAAATACTAATATTCAGTGGGTGGCAAAATTGTTGAAGAATTATAAATTCATGCAGTTCCGATAATCTTTCTTGGTTGCACATGATTAACAATGACACGTCTTTACAGGTTTTGAAGAACAAGCTAAGCAAATGCCAACTTTAAATTCACCATTGTCATCATCTGTTGATTTGCAACAAGATGAGTATATGTTACAGGCACAAATGCATTCAAATTCAACATCACAGCCAATTGAGCAGCCTCATTTTACATATTCTGATCAGCAAGAGGCCCCTGTTCCTGAAGTCAGTCATCAACAACCAGAATTTGAACGTGATGCTCAAGATTATCACCAACATCAGCAATCCAGCTATTTGCAGCCTGTACAAACAGTGGCAAGTGATGGTCAAGAGTACAATGGGCCAGCGTCCTCAGTGCCTGGCTGGACTCAGTTGGGACCATTTCCACCTGTTCCTCCTGCAATATCGTTGAATCATCAGGTATTGTATATTGATTTTCATAGGCGCACAGGCCTTTGCCGTGCAATTTCTGCTTGAAATTTGTGCATTGCCCTAGACACTGATTCTTTTAATTGGATTATTAGTTTGAACATCCATATACGCCCATACCTCATCCAATCCATGGGCATCCAGCACATTTGTTTGGGAGGGTTCCCGGTCCACAACCTGGGCCTGGATTCCGTCCAAATATGCCACCAATTGGTGTGTCTTTTGGCATGGGACCACTGAGCCCTAGTCTACCACCTGGACAACTAGGAATGGTCGGGCCTGCTTTTATGGGAGACAATAATGGGGCCTTTGGTGTTCCTGAGCGCCCCAAGAAGGTGACGTGCTCTCTTATATTGTTATTTTGTAATAGTCTTCTTGACCTTTAATTTATATAGGAGGTTTTTGAGGTGCAGGCTTCTGTGCCTAATTGGCTAAGAGAAGAATTGAAAAAGAAGGCTGCTGTTGTAGCAAATACCTCAGCACTGGGCCATGCATCAGAGGATTCTTTTCGTGCAAGTGAATCTGAGGATCTAAATCATTCATTTCAGAAATCTGATTATACAGATATCAAAAGTGTTGATTCACACCGTTCTAGCGATGATGAAGATGAAGAGGTTTGCCTGAATTTTCAGGAACTGAGACTTCTAGACTAAACAAAATTACACTTGACAAAATTTTGATATCATAAAACCTTTATAGTGGTATATCTAACTCTAGTTAATGTTGCCCTGGCTTGATTTAAAGGATGAGGTGGAAGCAACCAGGACTGCTGCAATCAATCAGGAAATTAAACGTGTATTGACTGAAGTATTGAAGAAGGTTAGCTGCAGTGGCTCCCTTTTTACTTTGTTGCAACGACTTTCATTATTTAGTTATTATTTTTCATTTGCATGGCTTTCTGTGATGCATTTGTTCTTGTTTGTTTTATACTTGTTCTTTACCAAATAGCTTTATTGACTGTTCCTTATCTTTTGTTTGGCCCCAGGTGACTGATGATCTTTTTGATGAAATCGCCCAAGAAGTTCTTGATGAGGATGATAATATTATTCAAGGTTGTTTTTTTTGGTTCTTTGTTTTATATTTGAATCATTTTTGCCATTCTGGATATGACTAGTGTTTGTGCTCTTGGTAGAGTTAATTTTCTTAGCATATTTTAAATTAGCATTGCCTTTTGCATTTCAGTTAAAAAGCAACCTGTAAATGATCGAGGGAGAATGAAAATTTCAAGGGCATCTCCTCCACCTTCACAAGTTAAGTCTACAACAGTATCCACAAAGGTTGTTGTTTCAGCCAACAATGCTACTGCAGGCAGTGGGGAGGAGGATGATAATTCAAGCTCAAGTGCACCTGGTGGAAATGTTCTTGGGCTTGCAAATTATGCATCTGATGATGAGGATGATGGGCCTGATCAAACTCAGCAGGTTTCATCTCATGTTTCAGAGCAGCAAGATGCCAATCTGCTGGGAGAAAATGAACACATGGAGGATCATGTGGGCCAGTCAAGACCACACGAATCAAATATTATCGAGTATTCGAGAGGGGAAAAGTCAAAAGATGATCAGAAAAGTGATACAGACGATGAGAAAGATAATCCTAGGATTAAAGAACATGATGAAGATACAGCAGTCCACAAGGATACTGGAAGAGCTGGTGAGGAACATGGAAATCTGAAGGCTATGTTAAACCAAAATACTCAAAAATTTCTGGACAAGGGTTCCGAAAGAAACCAAGTAAATTTAAAACATAACCATAATGATGTTGAAGTCGACAAAAGGAGGTCAAATGATTTCAAGGATAAAGAAAGCAGAAGTAAGGGAATTGACAAGACTGATACTAGAAAGAGTGTAGCTGAAGTAATTGAGGAAAGAGAAATGAAAAACAGAAAAGGAGATGGCAAGCAACATGATTTGGTTCAGCAAAGGAAGGATGGGGATAAAGGGAGGGAAAGAGAGAGAGAAAAGGAGAAAGAGAAACGAGGGGACAGAGAGAGGGGAAAAGATGGACAAAAGGGAAGAGAAAGAGAGAAAGAAAAGGAAAGAGAGAAGATAAAGGACAGAGAGAAAAATAGAGCTGTGGACAAGAAAAGTGATAAAGAAAAGATCCGAGAGAGAGAAGGGAGAAAGGATACAGAACGGACACATGACAAGGAAAGGAAGAAGGATCATGTTAGAGAGAAAAGGGCAACTGACAATAGTAAGAGAAGTGATAAAGAGAGGGGTGAGAGGAATGGCACAGGAAAAGAAAGAGATGTGAAGGATACTGGAAAGAGAAGGAAACGCTCGTCATCAGTAAGCAGCAGAGGTCGAAACAGCAAGGTTGACTCGCTTGATAGCAATAATAGTAGTTCAGAGCCTGAAGGAACAGAGAGAACAAGACGGAGGTAGAGAACTTCTTCTTCCTCCAATATTTTTCTGGTATGTCAGTGAGCAGTTAGTTAATTATTGGTTTTTATCTTTACTAATCAATTTGATTACTCTAATGTGCTATAGGAGGTTGCAGTCAAGCAGGCGAAGTTCATCACCATCACCTATCAGATCTCGAAAGAGGTACGAGTGAATGTTTTGTAGGGGATGGGTAACATTTTTGTAGTATTTGTGAATTTTTTGTGTAAGACTATTTCTACTCTCTAGCTTATTGAAAACTTTGTTAGACAGGGCTTGCTTTTTTGCTTGTGGTATTTTACAGTGGTGATGTTTTTGTACAAGCATTCTCAAGTTCACAAATAGCTTTGCTTTAATGCTTTTCAGTTCGTTTTCTCTGAATAGTTTCTATGCTATTTCTATATTCTCAAGCCATGGATATTGCCTGTTCTTGTTATCAATAGTGCATCGGTTTCAGTACTGGAAAAACATATATACTTGATAAACATGGATATTTTATAACCACAAAGGGATGATTCATTACTAATAACAATTGCTAATAAGCACAATACCTAGTATCAATTTTCAGGCTCCATCATATCTTATCAGATTGCTTTCTGTAATAAGATCTCTTTTATTAATATTAAGAGATTAAACAATAGCTCATTGCTTGCTTCACAAACCACGTCAATGTAGAAATAGGCCGTGATTCTAGAATTGTGATTTGCCTTGGAAGTGCCACGAGTGGTAATAATGATGAGATTTCTTCATGTATATCTAGAAATCTTAGTGTTTGGATTTTGCTTTTTATCCATCTTCCTATAAAAAACAGAAAATGCAAGTTTAAGAAGCCAAACAGATAGATTGTATAAATATAAAGAATGATTCTCATTGGATGACCAGAATTTTTTTGTTCCCATTTGAGAGAAGTACCAAATGCCATTAATTCATTTTATTAGATGTTTTCTGGCATTAGAACTTCTTTGTTCTTTAGTAATTCCAATAGGTACGAAATGCTACATAGCATGTCTCAAAAAAGTGAAGTATGGTGATTGTTATGGAATATGTATAGATTGGCATAAGTATCACCTAGCGTGTTAAATTCTGTAATCTTTCAAGTCATATGTGCAGGTCGGTTCTTCTGGGGTAAGAAGTTTCTTCACAACTAGATTTGTTTAACTTACCCAATGAGTATGATGATTGTTATTTCTAGACAAGTTTCGCGGTCTCGTTCTCGTTCACCACATGCCAGGCATTCTCATCGCAGGCATTCCCCTTTTCCTTCTCATGATGCCAGGTAAGAGGCCGACTATTTTCCTTAATATAGCTTATGAAAATTTGTAAGATCGACGACACATTAACAATAGGATGGATGATCCATGCAGTATGTTGTGAAAGGTGAGTTTTTGTTCAAGTTTTATGATTTATGATGTTAACTTTTGTTAATTATAGGCGCAAGCAGTCAAGATCAGGATCACGATCACCTGCTCGCAGGAGGAGATGAGCTGAATGCTGAATTTTAGCTGAGGATTACATAAGCTTGAGCTGGTTCTCCAAGAAATTACATGGGAAGAAATGTTCAATTGTGGTGACATTTCTTTATCAAAGAAAAATATATTGGTTGTGATTTTTTAGAGGCAGTAAAGAAAGCAACCATCTTAAAGGATGAATCGTAGGAGCTTTTGTTTGAGCTCTCTGTGATGGCATCCTTGATCCTTGCCGAAATGTTACAACTTACAATCACTGCTGAGCGGTGGATAGGAAAATCAACATGATAGTAAGGGAATTGCTGTTTCTGCATCAACTTTGAGAATAGTGATAGCACTTGCTCACCTCTTTGACATGTTGCTAACCTTGAGTCTGCAAGTAGTAATGTATTATGACACGTATTCAAATTGTATGAAGGGATTGTTTCTCTTTGCACTCCAGTATTAGGGCTGTTGCACAATGAAGCAAATACCGTTTCAATGGGTCTATTGAACATTATTGAATGCATATTCTACTTTTGTGAGGATTACTACTTGAGATGATGCAGTTGGAGATTTTGCAAGGTATTTTATTTCAGTAAGGTATTACCCCATCAATGCAGTTGGGTAAACTCTTGTGAAGTTCCAGAGTCAATCTGTTAGGTAGTCTTTGGAAATTTTTTATGTAGAGTGTTTTGGACATCCAAGTTGCCTGTCTCCAAGAGTCCAATGTTTTGGAATTAGATGATAAAATGTTCTTTCAGCATGCGAGCATAGCATGAAGTTGAAAGGCCCTTGAGCCATATTGCATAATTTAAAAAAAACACTTTTGTAATGCCTATGATTTTTCTCTTTCCAACAATAGAAACTAGTCTTACTTTGAAGTTACTAAATGTGGGATGCAATATTCTGTTTTAACTACAAATACATGGACTATAACCTCGTTCCATTCGCAATGGGACTTGGTGCTATTTGATGAATTGTTTCACTCTACAACTATTTGTAGGTTAAAATGGTAATAATACATAATATATAAAGATACTAATAATAAATAAGCTTGAACAAATGATTTTGTCTTCTCCGCGTAACAGAGAAAGGGTCCTTCTGATAAGGATGGCAGAGAGTTTTATCTTGTGCCACCTGTGGAATAGGAGCACAATCGAAGTCCTTCGAGCGCCATACAGATTCTTTGCTACCTGAACCAACATAATTAGCTACCTTGTCGCCTTATATGTCTTCCATGATTTCAGGACATAATAAAATATATATAGTTCTGGGAAGGAATCTAATGAAATTTCGCTATTCCATGAATGTCACCAGAAGCAAACAGTTGTCCCGTTGTAAACAGTCCATGAGAGATGATTGGTGATCAGAGATCTGGATGAAAGCATAAATTGCCATATTTGTGATTCAACTAGTGGATTTGTTATGGTGAGGACATGACAGGGATCTTCACAATCTAGATATTTCTAATACAGGATTTGGCAACATTTTGCTGAAGGATTCCCATACGTCCGCCATACCAGTTTGGCCTCCATGGCTCTGTTTTTTTCATTGGATTGGAGTTCTGCCTTTTCTCGCTGTGGCCTAATTTATTAGTGGTATTTGTTTTTTTCATGGGATCCTTCCAAAGGAATTTTTTCATTTGTCTTTAAATCTTGAGCTGTTTGATGTGCTCATGGAGGGTGTTAAAAAAGTAAACTGATGAGCATTAACAGTCATATTAAAAAAGTTAACTGATGAGCATTAACAGTCATGTTACAAAAGTTAACTAACACTTTTCATAAAAAAAATAATCTTGAATATACAGAAACATAAGTATACATATAGTATTGGATAATATACTGCCTTGATCATGATTGTACTTCCTACCAATAAATACGTTCCTTTCCAAATCTCCACCTTTGCCCTGAATGCACCAAAAGTTCTGCTCCAAAAGGTAGTGCATGCCACCTTTTTGAAGAGTGGAACTCCAAATCATGCCTCTTTTCGAATTCATTCATTTCTAGTATTTTTCATAGGTCGTTTTTTCGGGTTAAGGTAAATTAATAGAGAAATAACAAATTTAATATTCTTGAATTATTTTAGAATATATAAATATTTAAATTCAAATATTTGATTAACTTCTATTGAAGCGTTGGATTTTTTGAGTGGTCCATATTTGATTGAGCAGGCTTATTTTGAAGCATGCAGTGTTAAGTGTGATCTAAAATGTATTTTTAATTTATTATTCACCCAAGATGGGTATGGGAAATTGGGAAGTCAAGTTTGGGTATACGATAGTTTTTTTTTCGTCTTTTGTATGTTCATCATTTTTACAACATACACGCTTTGTATGGGCTTTGGTTTACCATTTCTTTCTTGGACAAAAACCCAAAGAAAGCTGGACTCTGGACGAAAAATCTGTGGGTTTCTTGGAGACAATTTCACTCAAGAATTGCATTGGAGTGTAAGGATTTACATTTAGTTTCAGCTTTGCGTGTTGTGGTGTTGCAGGTGAGTTTTAATGTTTTGGGTATGGTGTGTTGTGGTGTTTTCACTATTGAACAACCCTTTGTTGCTGTTCGTTTTGTGGTTTCAAACCAGCTCCAGAAGCTAAGAATATATTAGTCCACTTTGGCAGTTTAATGTTGAAGATTAGTATGTTTGGTAGCAAGGGTTTGCAAGTGGGTTTATAAAAGTTATCTCTGTTATTATATTTTTTATATTGTTATTGTTGTAGCTTCTTGTTGCAACATAATTGAATTGGAAAAATCAGTTAATGATAATAATATCAGAAGATTATGATATTTTATGGTAAGCTTAAGCAAATTGGGTGTTTGTAGATTAGATTGTGGGAAAATTGATAAAACTTGTGGGTGTTTTAAATTTATTTTGAAAAGTGATTATATGGGATTTGGAATATATTATTTTGCTTCAAATGTGTTGTGTATTGTTCTAGTTCAAAGAAATTAAAAAATATCCTAATTTGGGATTATTATTTCAGTGGTATCAAAGCAAGATCTTGCCAACATGTAGAGTAAATTTGCCTGTTGATGTTTCAAAGTGAGAGAACTCAAATATTGGAGAAGAGAGCAAAATAGATTAACTTGTGGTGCTATAGGAGAAATGGTAGGGGGAGAAAGAAGATTAATTGAAGAAAGAGAAAAATTCCTCTAGTAAAATATCATCAGAGTAAATTAGAGACATATTTTAGAGACATATTTTGACGAAGATATAATGATACAAATGACAAACATTTTAAATGAGTTGAAGAATTTGTAGGTGAAAAAAGCTCCACAAGGTGAAGGAAGTACATTTGGAAATGGTAAGTCTATAGTGAGTTCTTTACAAAAATCATCAAAGTCCATGTTTTTGTGAAGATAAAAGATGAATAACAAGATTTAGAAGATTCTTTAGGAGGACTTGAAAAAAATGTAGAAGAAATACAGTAACAAATTTGAAATATTGAAGAGGATAGTTCCATTCACTACTTACCAAGGCATCTAAGAAAGGTGGGTTACAAGAAGGATTCAAAATGGATGCCAAAATGATGAGAAGAGAGAATCACAATGAAAACTTGCAAAGTTGAATGCTCATATTGTTGATTGCAACAAAAATTTGTGAAGTTGACAAGATTTAAGCAAAAGCATGTTATGAAAGTTGCAATTTTTTTTACACTCAACGCTATGATGGAAGAAGCTGCTATTCAATTTGCCACTTTACATTTGGAAGGCGTTTCTTATGATTGGTGGCATCATTGATTGATTACACAGGGCCATAATCATGTATAAACATTGGATGAATTTAGTGAAAGAATCCCTGACTAGTTTGAAAGGAAGGATAAAGATGAGTATTATAGAGAGCTAGCAAGAATAAAAAAACATAGTACAATGGACGCATATGTGGTTGAATTTCAACATGTTGTTGTTATGCTGCTTGATGTTTGAGAAGGAGAATCACATTCCTATTTGTAAAGGGTGTGGTTGCATCTCTCTAGTGTATTGTAAAGGCTTTTGCACCTACAACTTTGCAAGAAGCCAGTAAGAAGGCTTTAATCTTGAAGCTATCTATGTAGAAAATAAATTTCTCTTGTCAAACCATAGCATTCACCTCTTGACATCAAAAGGGAAGGTTTCAAAAGAAGGAACTTTATGCACCAAATTTCAAAATAAGACTACACCTCCAACTACAATAAAGAAGATATATAAAGAAACCAAGAATGAATCCAAAAGAATGAAACCATGTTTTTCTTGTAGAGAACCATGGGTGGTTAGCCATAAGTGTCTTCATAAAGGCTACCCACAATTTTATTAATGAAGGTTTGGTAGCAAAGAGAGGATTGAAGATAGAAGAATTTCAAGGCTTCAATGTTACTGTAGCTAATGGATTTTTCATGCATTATACTAGGATTAGGCAACTCCATATAATGTTGGAAGATTACAAGGTACATGCGATCATAGATTACTTTAGTGGTGAATATTCGCCGATGGCGATTTTTTCACGTCGGCGACCTGGGAAATGGCGAATATTTTGTACCGATTGGGGGTGGCCATGTCAACAGAACATTATCAATTTCTGTCAAATTCACGACCTGATCGCCATATGTTTTATGTAGTTAAATGTGGCTATGCTAGAATTTCGCCAATACAATGTACGACAGACACAAAGAAATTTAATTTTTTCGCCTACACTCTCTAAGGTTGCCTTAATAGACGACCATAATTCGCTTATAGGCATATGTAGATTTGTTAGCCAGGAGGACCCAATTTGCCCGACATTTTGCCGACACGTGTCTCCATTCACCCCAACTTTCGCCAACTATATTGTATTTGCCAATTATTTGGACGACCCATAATTGCCTCGAAAATTACGTAAGTCATGTTATAGTTACACGAGATTCACCAAATATTTGTATACCATATAAAATTCCCGCGAAATTTGCCATATAAGGATTGGCATAAATACATTCAAAGATCAGATCTATCTCTACACAATCTGGTGGGTTCGAGGCTCTGAATTCTGATCAATAGCGAAGTTTCAGACCAAGGAAAATAATTGCTGTTGATTGCATTGGCGACTACTAGTGACCTAAAGGTGAGCGATCAGTTTTTTGATGTGTTATACTATTATTCTGAATTTATCTATAGTTGTTTGCACTATTGAGTTCATTCTTATTCAGTGGGGACCCGTCAGTGCCAAGTGGTCAACCGAGAGATTCAGACCTCAGACATCTAGATTGTAAGTCGTAGAGCCAATGAAACATATCTTATACTTTATAGTCTATTATTGCTTCTTCAACAAATTGATATTTTTTTGGCAGCCTTTATTTCATTGGAGATGTCGAACAGGAAGAAGGGTAGGAAACCTGAATGTGGGGAAGGCCATGAGAGGCCAACAAAAAGTAGAACGTTGTCTTTGGAAAAGATTGTGGTGAAAATCGGGAAGGTACATCATCACAAGTACAAATACAAAATTCGCAACCTACATTGCATGTTGAAGACGACGGCGAACCTGATATCTTAGATTAGGATGATCTTGAAGAAGATTATCTGGTATATGCCCAAGTTAGCCGGAATGATATAATCGACTTGGGTGATAATGCCATTGATGGTAATGCACGGAAGGGGAAAAGAAAAGCCAGATCAAAAAAGGATCAACCACAATAAAAAAAGGATCGAGAATGGGATATGTCAGTGAGGAATTTTTAAATTAATTGGGCATCAAAGTATCCATTCATTGAACCAGTGGAGAATCCAATTGAAAACGAACGTCCAATAGAATGCAGGTGTAAGATTTGCACTTGGAAATATAACAAGGAAATTAGGCTGCAACTAAAATTTGACACCATAGAAAACCATATGGGTAAAGTTTATGAAAAACAAATGATAGACGGAGTTGAAAAAGCAATGATAAGATGGAAAACAAAGGAGGAATATAAGCATATGAGGAATGTCGAAGAGTATTATTTTCATGAGAAAATATAGACGAATCCTGCTGAAGTTAAAGGTTCTACTGAAGCTAGTTTTGGAAAAGCAATGCAAATCGAACAACTGGGAAAAGCTGTTTAGTTAAGTGTTTTTTTTTTGAGTAGAGGGTGTGCTATGACAGTTGTCCCATCAATTAGTGGTTTATTACACTTTTTGAAAGTTCCTAACTATCCTAATAGACATTGGTTAGTAAACAGTGGATGGGAATGGGCAAGTTGTCTTGCTGAGGTTGAAAAAGAAGATGTAAAGGAAAAAATAAGAGAGGCAAACTTTATTGCATTTTCTTTAGACAAAGTTACGACAGTAGACAATACTTCATGGGTATGCATGCATGTTTATATTGTACAAAATCATGCCCGCCAACCTCATCTACTATCTGTTGCTAAAATGAAGAGTGCGACAACGAAAAATTTATTTCAACTAGTAAAGATTAGTTTAATTGAATATGGAGGTATGGATGACATGACGATTGCCAAAAAATTGGTGTGTGTTGGAGTAGATGGAGCTTCAGTAATGCAAGGTCACAGGAACAATTTTTGTACAAAGATTGAAACTTCATTTGCACCGTACATTATTGCAATTCATTGCATGGCTCACAAAATGAATCTAGCTTTTGGAATTGTGAGCAAGTATGCTTCCGTAAAAAAATTGAAATTTTAATCAGAGAGTTACTCACACTTCTGTCGAAGTCCCAAGCGTTTTATGGAATTTCAACACTTTGCTGATGGAATAACTGATGGGAACAAGCTTCTCAAGGAAAATGATACTAGATGGATCTCTTTGGATGGTCCAGCGCATCGAGTTTTTTCAGAATATCCATCCTTGATTGGACTATTTCACACAACTCGCGACGAATTAGATCAACCGAAATTTCCTGACCTTCTTTGGAGGTTAAGTAATCTAGAGACACTCTTAACTTTAGTAGCTCTTTTGCCCATGCCAGAGGAAATGAGGAATATTATGAAGGCTTCCCAAAAAAGAGCTCTGTATATTGCAGAATATGCTATGCTGGGTAAGATGACATGCATGACCCTCGACAATCTCTATCAAAATCAACCAACACTATCTGATGAAAAATTTGTTAAGTCGCAGACACTCATAGATTTGAACAATCTCGATAACTTTTTACAAATTGGTGCAAATGGGGAGGTATGTGCCAATGTACGGGGAGTTGAGATACCAATGCACTTCTATGCCACGGTCGACTCCGAGGAACCAGGAAAGCACCCCAGGAAGCAACTAGCAAGAGTTACAAGGGAAGATTTCGACAAGATTGTTGAGTCTGTAACTACTTCTGTGAAGAAAATTGCCTATGATCTTTCCTCACAAATTAGAAGCAATTTCCCCCCTGACAACCTACTTGAAGCCATGTCTATTGTGTTTCCTCAATATTGGAGCCTCAACAGTACAGCTGATTTTCGAAGTAAGCTACTGACTTTGATAAAACAATTTTGCATATCCAGAGAATTGAATGGAGTAACTATAAATGGAATATTAGATGAAACTAGTCTTAGAGAGCAATCATATCGTTTTGCATACACTATGAGGGAACAATATGGCACAATGGAGAACCCCTGCGAAGAGGGATCCGTAACAAGGCTTTGAAAATATATAGTTGAGAATGTAGCGTTGCGTGATTCAATGCCAAAATATTTGAAGCTTGCTAATTTATGTCTTACCATGATATTGGGTTTGGTGGAAGATGAGAGAGTTTTCAGCGCTTTGGGGTTCCTAAAATCAAAGCTAAGAAACAAACTAGACAAAAATTTGGAAAATTGCTTGAGGCTCTATACATCTAGGTATGATCTCCACACTTTTCCTTACGATAGGGCACTGCAAATTTGGAGGTCCAAATATGAAAGAAGAGGTTTGGGCAACACTTCAAACCAAAGTGCTAGTGGAACTATTGACTCATGTATGGGACCTACTGGTAGCATTGAGATGCAGTTCAACAAAGGTATGCAGACTCAGAGTGAAGAAAACACCGACAAGAATCAAGAAAGCTCTGAATTTGATGAGGATGAATGGCAACTGTAAGAGATTGGTATTTATTAATCTTATTACTGTATCTCATCATTCATATTAAAAAAACATATTATTATGGTTGATAACTTGATGATATTTTATGAGTCTGTCAACTTTTTGCAATTAGAATTTAATATTGATTTGTAATTGTATTTTTCAACTTTCTATTTCCAGATTTAAAATAGCATAATAAAAGACCATTATTGATACATAGATGTTTATTTAGACATGTTTGAGAACTTAGATTTTTATTAATTCTTTCAAAATATAGCCATATGATACAATTCATTCAATACACCACTCTGTGTGATTCTCCATGCAAAAATCAATATAAAGTTTTAGAACCCTTTGCAAATGACCTTGAATTCCCTTTTATAGAAACAAGGGAGCAACAACAACTTCAGGTTGATTTGCAACATGTGAAGACTCAACATCAAAATCACAAACTCAGACTTCAACACAAAGTTAGTTTTACATGGCCATCATAGGCCGGATTAGCAATTTAACAACTACTACATGTCTGATGTCTTTTGTTCAAAAACAGAGTTCAAAATTAAATATTAATTCAAGCCATGACAAATTAAATATAGATAATAGCAGTGCCCAAAACCTAGTAATCAGAAATAGAGAAATGCAGAAATGTTAAAACTTGGGAGAATTTGAGAATACAAATTTATAGGCTGAAGGTTTGCAATGTGCATCATAGATTCATAGGCTGCATTAGCAATAGCGAGTGCTAGTTTTTTTTGTTCATAAAATAGAGTTATTTCAAGCGATGCCAAATTCCAAACAGAAAAAACATTAAACCTTGAAATTAAGAGTAAAAGCAGAAAAATGTGCAATACATACTATGATTCTTAAGATTTCTGTGCCAGTTTTTGTAGGGTGCTCCACTCTTCATCTGATGGAAGGTCAATATTCTTTAAACTATGGAAAGTCAATTGCAACTTTGTCAACAATCCATATTTTGAAGAGTGACTTGACATCATCGTTTCACCCAATACCGCATTCAGAGTTGTAAATGGTTTGATGAATTCTAGAAAGATTGTTCTTAGGAAGCAAGTCTAAATCATACTGTAGCGTCCTAAAATTGCGACACTTGCAATTTCGACTGCGTTTCAGTCTTCACGATGGCGACGCAACACGCAACCTGAATGGAGACCCCGAAACTTGCTCACGACACTAAAAACTGCATTTTTCAAGCACCCTGGCCTGAACCTCCTTGCACCCTGCTGTCTCGGGAGGTGGGACCAGAGCGCCCAGCGCCCTGGTCCCCCAGGACCATGGCGCCCAGCGCCCTGGTCCCTGGGCCTATTTTGGGCCCGGTTTCCTATGAGGACTTCGGGTCTTTTCGTTTGCAAATTGGAAATTATTGTTTCCTGGTCGGCCTAAGGTCGGGAAAATCAGTCTATTAACCCTAATTGGCAAGTATATAAACGACATTTTTCTCTCTCATTTGGGATAACACATACATGATGAAAAAAAACGTGGAAATTATACTCAAGCATTCAAGCATTCAAGCATTCCTTCTAAGTCTCCATTCAAGGCTAAGTGTTGCATTCAAGTCAAGGATTCAACCATTGAAGAGGAGATCACTTACTACATGCTACATACAACACACTACATACAACAAACAACAACATCTAAACTTTCGCACATAAGGGTACAAACATCCTTAGAACAAGGTATTAGTACTTGTTTTACATTACATACATTTACATTTACAACATTTCTCATTTCTTGGTTAATTCCAAAACCGGGGTTTGACCTAAAGGCAAACCCCTAATCCCTAACCCCCCAATCGTCTCCGCTTTTCTGTGTGTAGGTTGCAGGTACGCGGCTGAAATTGAAGATCTGGAATCCTTGTGCAGAGATGAACAGATCCCCCTTCGTTTCGCGGATTTTTCGGAGGACCGTGGTGCTGGGCGCCATCGTCCTGACAACTTTTGCTCAAATTTGCAGGACAACGCCGTATCGACATTTTACTGCTAATTCCAGGTCCGTAGCTTCATCCTATATCCCTAACTCAGTTTATAAACGAATCTTTGTCACTTTCTATGCATTCCTAGCTTAATTCTCCTATGCACATTCTTTACAAAAGAGGGTAGCCTTGCTTTCTTAACCCTTGAAACTCATTTAGCATCCAATCTTGCATTGTGTGGGATTGGATCTTGTGAGTTTTAACCCCTCTTTTGAATGTAAAGTCTCTCCCTTAAGTGAAAACCATCAACCCTAGCAAACCTCCCTTCTCTCTCCTCGGAGTTGGAAGAGGGGAGTGCAACTAGGGTTCGATCGCGATTTTCTGCTTTACATTTTGGTGAACCCGACGTGAACATCCTTTCTGATTTTTCATGCTTAGATCTGAAAAAATTGATTACATTTCCATGTTTGATCTTTTGCAAATTTTAGAGGTTGATTGCATAAAAACCCTAAAATTTTCTTTTTAGTAATTGAGCTTGTGAAATGCTTAATTGTTAATGTTTGTTTCAGATCTGCCCTTCTATTACAAATTATCAGTTCATATTTGTGCTTTAATTTTGAAAATTAAGTGGTTAAGTGTCAAAACCCTAATTTTTGAAATCCTCTTGATTCAACCTTTGTCCGACAATTTCACTGATCAAGACATCTCCAAATCAGCTGTAACTTTGGATTCCGCAATAAAATCACAATATCTTTCATCCCTGAAAATTTGGAAAAAAGTTGCGAGGACCGTGTGCACTCCGAGCGCCATCGTCCTCGACATTTTTTCCGAAATTTCGGGAGCGAGATCTTACTGTATTTTCCTGCTAAAATCCAGAATTTTGGCTGCCTTTATCAATTATAACACTTTCAAAATTACAGTCAAAGTTGGTCTTGTGATTGCTTGGTTTAAGGCTTCTAATTATTCAAAAATCATTGAAATTGAAATTTTGTGTCAAAATTGTGTTCTTACTATCCTAAATCTGAAAAGTGTGTTTGCATTCATTCGAAATTTCAGTGCTTTATTCAAATTCTTGCAATTTGTGACTTTTGAAATTAAGTGCTTAATTACAACAACTTTGATTTCCGCTTTCAAAATTGAATCTTGCGTGAAATTGAGTCAATTTTTAAATTTCAAAATTTGCATTGCTTTTGGTATTCCCTCTAAAATTATAAAATTCAAAACTTTAGTTTCCCTCTCTTTTTCAAAATTCAAATTTTGCATTTTTTGACAATCTGGATAGGGTTCAATTTTGAGATTGCAACTTTAATTTGGCCTATCTACAGATTGTAAAATCCCTCAATTTTTTCAGATTAGCTCTAAAATCATCATAACTTTCATCCCTGCAAATTTCAAAAAAAATTGCAGGGACCGTGTTGCACTCCGAGCGCCACGGTCCCGGACATTTTTTCCGAAATTTTGGGAGACTGTCGTGATTGCATTTAACAGCTTAAATCCAGAAGATTGGCTGATTTTACTGAAAATTGCTACCTCTAAATTCAAAATCTTCTCTCTCTCTCTAGTGCATGAGTTTTACAACAATAAGCCCTACTTCCACTATTCCCGTTAGACGAAGCCGTAGAATTAAGTCTTTCCGAGGTTTAACTACCGAGGAGATGGAACCTAATTTGAATAGCCTTTTTAACGAGGACATGGGTAATTCCTCTAATCCTCCTAATGATGAAGAAGCTCTCCATGAGGTTTCTGTAGAACAACTTTCAAAATTGGATAACCAATTTGACGATTTTCACCAATGGATGTCTCACGAGTATCCCGATAGTCAAGCTCTTCCTTTAATTGAGGGCCTAAAACGCATGCTTCAAAGTGATAAGAATGGAATTGATATTTTGCGTGGTATTGCACACATTGTGGATTCGAATGTGATGCCTATGAAGAGTTGTGCCGAAATTTTAGGTTATACACAACCTCCTACACAAGTCAATCATTCTATTCCTTTGACAACTCCTATTGCTAGCATACCTACCTTTACATCAAACATAATGGCTACTTCTATACAAGACATTCCTCCCGTGATTACCAGTCATGGGGGCAATTCATTCAACCATTCCATTCCTCCTTGTAGTGTTCCTCTTGTCCAATCATCCCCTATGATTGACTATCATGGAGTCCCACCATCTTACTCTCTACCTTCTTTCAATAACATAACACCTCCATCTCAATCTAACACATCTAATATGAATTCTTCGACTGAAGCGACCATTAACAATCTTCCACAAACTGTCTCTTCTTTACAACAACAAATTGCCTCTATGAATCAATCTAAGTTTAGTGTGCCCACATTTGATGTTGCGAGCCCACTTTCTCTTGACATTGTCTGAGCTATCCCTCCTAAACATGTTGAAATCCCGCATTTGGAGCTTTATAATGGTAAAGGAGATCCTCTAACACATGTTAAGACTTTTCAAACAATATGTACTGATTTTGCTTATGACCCAAGGTTGCTTGCAAAACTGTTTACTAGAACATTAAGAGACAAAGCCCTACAATGGTATTGCTCGTTGCCTTCTTATTCTATTACTTCTTTCGAACAACTTGCAAATGCTTTCATTCAACAATTTCAAAACAATATAAGTCCTAAGGTTATTTTAATTGATTTAATGCATTGTAAACAAGGTGTTAAAGAAAAAGTGACTGATTTCATTGGTAGATATAAGCATTTGTATGCTCAAATTTCTTTTCCAGTGCATGATAATGATATTCAAAGAATCTTTATTTCTAATTTACAAAAAGATATTCGAGACAAACTTCTGTTTTCCGAGTTTACTTCTTTCCAACAGTTGTGTGCAACTCTTCACAATTATCAACTGACTGTGAGTCAAATGGAACAATCACATCCTATGGCTCCGAGTGATAAGGTTGATAGCAGTCAACAACCATTTGGGAAGTTTAAACCGAACAGAGATTCCATCAAATTCAATGAAAACATCATCAACAACAATGTGAACGCAGCATCAGGTGTGCCTCCTATTTCTAAATTTTTCAAGAAAGAAAGAAAGTATACTCCTTTGAATGAATCATTGCATAGTATTATGAATAAATTATTGGAACAAAATGTGCTTACTCTTCCTCCTGTACGACAAATTGATCCTGCAAAGATTACTTCACCTTATTTTGATAACAAAGCTTTTTGTCACTTTCATCGTCAGCTTGGGCATGATACTGAAAAATGTTTTTCTTTAAAGGGTAAAATTCAAGATTTGATTGATAATAATACTATCTCTGTTTCTGGAGTGAATGATAAAGGCAACACATTTGTAGCTCCTCCTAACCAAAATCTTCAGATTTTTACTGATCCATTACCTTCTCATACTTCCCATACCTCTAATGCGATTGAGGCTAATGATTCTTCTTTATCATCTGATGGTCTTGTGTCTATGACTCCGAATGTGATTAACTTTGTAGAGCAGCAAGAAAACCCTAAAGAACCTTTCATCACATTTGATCCTAGTGAAACCATTAGGGCACCTGATGGTCCTTTATACATAGTTGCAAAAGTCAAGAATACACCTTGCCGTGGAGTGCTTATTGATCCTTCGTGCATGGTTAATGTTATTACTGAAGAATTTCTTTTTACTTTGCAATTGAATCAAGTGATCTATGACAAAACAGATGTGGTTGTGAAATTATTTGATACATTTTCTTCTCCTGCAATTGGTTCTATTACATTACCTATTGAGGTCCATAACAAATCCCTTGATGTGAACTTTGCTATTATTCCATCATCTGAACAATTTCGTGTGAAGCTTGGCTATCCTTGGCTATCTTCCATGAAAGCTATTGCTTCTCCTATTCATAAATGTTTGAAATTTCCCCATAATGGTGAAGTTGTTACTGTCAATCATAGTCTCTTTAAACCAGCCGAAAGAACTTCTAGTGTTCCTATTGATTATTTTTGGCCTAAACAATTCCAATCCCTTCCTCCGCGAAGTGATCATCTTTTCAAATCTTATCAAAAGTGGAAAATAGATATGATCCTATCTCTAAGTGAACCTAGAACACCTAAACTTGACATTCCTATCGTTCTTGAGAAGGAAGTTCTTCCTTTGAAAGATAAAACTAATGTCTTTTCTCAAGAAGATTCCCAACCCATCCCCATGGATGTGACTATGTCTATGCCTAATAAACCTTCTAAAAGTAGACCTATACCTCCTCGTCATGATGGACTTGGTCTTCTTCCTAAACCAAAAATTCCTCCTTTATATGGAGCAGTTCCTCCTCCTTCCTTCTATAGAGAGAAGAGACCTTCTTCTTCTCCTATTATCCAACCTAAGAGACCACAACCTAAACACCCAAGTGATAGGGATGAGAACATTCCTCCTCCTCAATCTTCTCCACTTCCTACTAAGACTAGACGAAATCGTTCTGCACGCGAACGTCGACGAAAGCGTCGTCTTAGGGCTCAAGCAGCTGCTTCTCAAACTTTACAATCTCCAAAAACACCTTCAACAAGCATTATTCCATTTTCTCCTCAGCCAGAAATTGAGCCTAAATCTCCTAAACATAAGATGCATGATGATCTTGATCCTGTGCGAGTTAAAGATCCTATTTTTATAAATCTTGATGATGATATAGATGAAAATGTTATTCATGATGAAAATGTTACTTCTCTTGCTTCTGATAGTGAATATGAACTTGTTGATATTGATAACCATTTATCTAATGAATTTTCTAAAGCACTTATCCTAGCTCCTAGACCAGAACAACGTGGCTCGGAACATGAACATAGCCCTTGTTTGGATCTTGTGATAGCTCCATCTGCTATGTTGGATGTTCCTCCTCTAGCGTGTTCCCTGCCTTCCCGAAACATTGATCAGCAAGATCGGGGGGGTAGATGACGTGCTAGACTAGTTTCATTAGCATAGCAGATTCTCTCCTCCTCTCTTGTGTTACTTCTTCTATATGTTATTCTCATTCTTCTATTTGTTGTCCTTAGTGTTGTCTACTTGAGGACGATGCAAAGCACTGAGATCTCTTTTGGTCTCTCTCATGTTGACTCAAAAGACACATGTGTTCCCTTCTTCTAGGTGACCTTCCTTAATTGGGGAATGAAGAACAATTATGCATACATACATATGATATATATACATGACTTATCATACAACATACTGACCCCGAGGAAAGCGAAGTCACCTCGTGCTTTATGTTTTGTGTCTATTATCCTTGGGTTTATCTCACACTTGGGGGCCAAATCTTTGTGATAACGTGCTCCTTTCCTTTCTCATTTCTTATGTGTATCACTACGTTAAAACAATCACCCCCGTTGAGGCGTGTGCGATCGCTTTAACGCAGGGGGGCATACAACCTGTCTATCCTTTCAATATACTTGAAAATTTCTTGGCGAACTTAGCTTTGCCTTGAAAATTTTTGGTATTTTTCTTGCATGACTCATAGTGAGGGAACCTTACTACTGACAGTCATGGTTCTCCCTCGTGATCTTCCCTTTTACTTTGTCAATCGAAGTCGTAAGATCCTTAGTCCACTGGGGGCTTGGTGTATCTTGCCTCCTTGACATGGTGAAAGTCTTTCAATGATTGTTTCCTTGTACTTTACCGGAAGTATGAGCATACATACTCCCGCTAAAGTGGGGGCTAAATGTAGCGTCCTAAAATTACGACACTTGCAATTTCGACTGCATTTCGGTCTTCACGATGGCGACGCAACACGCAACTTGAATGGAGACCCCGAAACTTGCTCACGACACTAAAAACTGCATTTTTCAAGCACCCTGGCCTGAACCTCCTTGCACCCTGCTGTCCCGGGAGGTGGGACCAGAGCGCTGGGCGCCCTGGTCCCTGGGCCTATTTTGGGCCCGGTTTCCTATGAGGACTTCGGGTCTTTTCGTTTGCAAATTGGAAATTATTGTTTCCTGGTCGGCCTAAGGTCGGGAAAATCAGTCTATTAACCCTAATTGGCAAGTATATAAACGACATTTTTCTCTCTCATTTGGGATAACACATACATGACGAAAAAAAGCGTGGAAACTATACTCAAGCATTCAAGCATTCAAGCATTCCTTCTAAGTCTCCATTCAAGGCTAAGTGTTGCATTCAAGTCAAGGATTCAACCATTGAAGAGGAGATCACTTACTACATGCTACATACAACACACTACATACAACAAACAACAACATCTAAACTTTCGCACATAAGGGTACAAACATCCTTAGAACAAGGTATTAGTACTTGTTTTACATTACATACATTTACATTTACAACATTTCTCATTTCTTGGTTAATTCCAAAACCGGGGTTTGACCTAAAGGCAAACCCCTAATCCCTAACCCCCCAATCGTCTCCGCTTTTCTGTGTGTAGGTTGCAGGTACGCAGCTGAAATTGAAGATTTGGAATCCTTGTGCAGAGATGAACAGATCCCCCTTCGTTTCGCGGATTTTTCGGAGGACCGTGGCGCTGGGCGCCATCGTCCCGACAACTTTTGCTCAAATTTGCAGGACAGCGCCGTATCGACATTTTACTGCTAATTCCAGGTCCGCAGCTTCATCCTATATCCCTAACTCAGTTTATAAACGAATCTTTGTCACTTTCTATGCATTCCTAGCTTAATTCTCCTATGCACATTCTTTACAAAAGAGGGTAGCCTTGCTTTCTTAACCCTTGAAACTCATTTAGCATCCAATCTTGCATTGTGTGGGATTGGATCTTGTGAGTTTCAACCCCTCTTTTGAATGTAAAGTCTCTCCCTTAAGTGAAAACCATCAACCCCAGCAAACCTCCCTTCTCTCTCCTCAGAGTTGGAAGAGGGGAGTGCAACTAGGGTTCGATCACGATTTTCCGCTTTACACATACTTTATTTTTATCTCCATGTTTTTTTTGTAAGCTTCTTTTCCAATGAATTTATTTGATGGGTCAACGGTCTTAGGCAAACCAAGTTTAATCAAAGTAGTTGTCTTTTCTTGCAACTTCAATATTTTTTGGCCACATTTATCCATAACTTCTGATGTTTCCCTTAGTTTTTGGCATTTTTGAAGGATAGATGATGTCTTAACTGTGGCATCAATGCGGCTCTTAATTCCCTTGGATGCCAAATAGCTGTCACTGGTACTGTAGACTACTTGCAAAATCTATTTTGCCATATCCTCTTTTGAATAAACATGTATGCTCTTCTCAATGTGCCCTTTGATTTTCATATAAATTATTCTCAGACTTTCATTCAATTCAAACCATTCACACAAATTGTCACTCCTATACATTATTTGCCTCCAAATGTTTTCTTGTATATACTTCGTTGTATTTTTCATATTATCTTTCAATCTATCCTCCGAAGTTTTAATTTTATCATTTGCACTGTGCAGGGCTTCTTTCATTTGTGCACATTTTTTTCTTTCTTCCTCTACTTCCTCTTCCAAATGTTTTGCTTTTTCCTTCTCATGATCCAATAGGTCCTGTATTTTTTTTATTTTGACAACAACAAACTCATAACTTTTGTATAATTTTTGAAAATTGCTTCTTTCCTCATCAATTTTTTTTACTGCTTTTAGCCAGGTTTTCTCGCAGGTCCTTTAATTCTGCATCCATCTTTTCTTGCTCTGTAATTTCTACTGCAGAGCCTAAATTTTTTATCCTTTTCTGTAAATCATTGCACTTGTTATCTGCTGCTTTCCTCTTTGATTTTTTGTTTGCCAGGTGTGCCTATAACTTTTCTATTTGTTTCTCCAGTTTATTTTTTCTCTCTCCACCTTTAGTAGTGAAGTGTAGATCAGTTCGTTAGTCCCTTTTGACACACTAATTTTGTCCACATTATGTACTTTGGAAAAATCCATTTGGAGGGTGCTAACTTGAAATTCAAAGGGATCTATCTGACTGTGTGGTGGATTTTTATCTTTAGTTGGAGGCATAACAACCACGAACTCCATCATATCTTTGTGTGGGTCATCTATTGGAAATACCTTGTTCCTTGCAAGCTGTTCGTCTAAAACTTCAGTTAGGGGAACCCTATGAAATGCTCATTTTTTTTCTTTCTTTATTTGCATTTGTTGTGTGTTCAAATTTATCATAGTAATCACGAAATTAAAAATCTGGGCTTGCTGAAGCAATTGAATGTTTGAACGGTGAAATAGGAATAACAGAGGCTCCAGTTCCACCTATGCCTGTGGTTTTAACTAATGCATTACTAGGATTACCAACAACCATTCCTGATCTTGTCCCACTGTCACTTTCAAGTGTAGTTTTTATAATATTTTGAGGGGTTTGATCTGAAGCTACAAATGATAGATTTGTAGTGTCAGTGGCACTTGATATAGGATTATGAATAGTATGAGTTTCTACCACTAGTGGCCTCTTGTGAGAGATATTTTGTTGTTGCCCTTGTCCAACACCAAGACAACTAGTATCAGTAGTAGTACCCATGCCAACCCTACCAATCGCAGTGGCACTTAACTGAACACTAATAGGAATACTATCCGTAGATCCCCCACCAGTGGTAGTGGCACTTGATTCACCACCAATGGGAATACCATGATGTGGTTGTGGATTTGAACTTGAAACAAATGCAGGTGGACCTTGAGGGTAACGAGTAGTAACTTTCCATGATGAATATGAAGAATCAAGTCCAATGACTAGTTCAATAAGAGCTTTTGATTTTGAATTTGATGGAAGTTGTACCTCAAGTGGATACCAAATGCCTTCTCCTCTAGAACCTAGACCACCACCTTCAAAACCCATTTTTTCCACAATGTTTGCCCCTTTGCTATATTTTTCTTTCATGGATTCATTGACTCCACCTAATATTTTAGGGACTGTAGTAGTTGTTGGAGTGGGCTCAACCTCATACTCATTGTCATCTTCACTCCTATCATATGCTGTTGTGGGATGCTCCATATTCCACAATTTGCTAAATTCTTCATCCTTGTCGATGGACTCAAATTCTGCACTAGTCTTTGGTTCATCAAGATTCTTCCTCATAGTCCAAAAATCATTTATTTTGGTTCGAGTCCAATAACTTTCTTTACATTCTTGCAGAATTATTTTGGGAATAGATTTGTTAGATGGATTAGCAGATTTTTGGTAGAAATTGTAGGACCTCATATTTTGGATGCCTCGACCCTCCTCAATTGTCCTTTGTGTGTGCAATGCCATAATTTGTGATGACATTTCTTCTATTGAAATGTTATTGTCAGTGGCAATTTTCTCCATCTCTTTTTTTACCTCATCCCAGGAGTCCATGTTTCTAAGCTTTTCTAGCAATGGTTTACTTTCATGTTGACATAATGCTGAAGAGTTCCCATTTTTCTTAAGCCTTGCTTGAACTACACTGATTGGATCATACTGCCAGAGACCCTCATCACCAAAGCTAAAAACTGTCAAAAAATCATGTGCCACATTGAGTGCTTTTCTCTTAAATGTGAACCCTCCACATGAGAAAGGCAAGGAAGGAAATATGCTCTTCTTTTGCTGACCATGGAAGTGCCTATTTGTGCTGTCAAACTACTGTACATATTCCAATGCAAATACCCTATCTATCACATGTATTGGAAGTCTATATGGTTTTACTACTGATCCGTAAAACCTTAAGACAATGTATTCATCCATGAAGAACCAGTCAGCAAATTGTAGTTGACTTCCAAGTTGAATGCAATCTCTACAAGACACAGACAATCTAGGCATTGGAGTGCTTGTAATTTCATTATACATTGGTGCCAAAAAGAAGTCTACAAAATGGTTGTAGTTCTTTCTGTTACCATGCATCCTTATCTTTGGTGTCCATTCATATATTGGACACTTTGTTATGTTCCAAGTCTTCTTATCAATCTTATAGTTCTCACAAATGTGTTTACTTCCCACATTCGGGCTAAAATCTACCCTAAGCCGCTGATCTGTGCTCATCCAATAGACGATGGTATTAGTTGTCAGTTGTCGTGGGTCCCATGACTTTTGCCATTTTTCGGGCACGTCACCACACTTGAGTCACTTTTTCGGATTGTTTTTTAAGTCTATTTAATCATTTTCAACTTCTGCCCGAAATAGAGCTTTATAGATTTAATTATATTTAATTAAATATAAAACGTTCAATTCCAGGCGCTGAAATCCACCCTAAGCCGTTGATCTGTGCTCATCCAATGAACGATGGTATATGTTGTCAGTTGTCGTGGGTCCCATGACTTTTGCCATTTTTCGGGCACGTCACCACACTCATGTCACTTTTTCGGACTGTTTTTTAAGTCCATTTAATCATTTTCAATATGTTTTTTAAGTATGTATATTAAGTAGTCTTTTTTTTCTATTACAAAGATAGATTATAAGATTAAATGAGTGATAGGACCAAATAAGCGGACACACATTTCTTCGTAAAATACCTAATTCATTGGGTGTTTTGTAAAGTAATTAATTACTTTAATTTGTTTGATATAAAACAAATGAGACCAATTACCACATTGTATATTGATACATATAAATGATAAAATATATCCGCTTCTCAATTCTATTTTTTGAAACTGTTCTAATAATATACTCACATCCTTGGTTCTCTTCCATGAAAGCGATCCCATCTACCGTTCATAAATGTCTCAAATTTCTTCATAATGACAAAATCTTAACTATAAATCATAGCATGTACCAACCCACGCATGCACTAGTTCAAAACTTCAACAACAAGTAAGTTGGACTTTTAATTCACTTGTTTTTCGTGAGATAAACATCTTTTTTTTTTATATTTATAAAATTATAATAAACCATGATCAATGTACAAGTAATTAATGGAACAAACTGGATTTTATATATATATATATATATATATATATATATATATATATATATATATATATATATATATATATATATATATATATATATATATATATATATATATATATATATTAAATATAGAGGAAGAAGCATTACATAAAAAAGATCACAGTATTAAATTTATTTCCATTGTTTAACAAAATATTGAAATAACGTAGCTCATAGACAAAAAGCATTTGCAAAACTATCATTAATAAAATTAAATAGAAAGCATTTTAATATCCATAAGAGGCAAACTGAAACGAATTGGAATTTACAAAATTATCATTAATATTTATGTTTCGGAAATTTACAATTTTAATATGTTTGAGACTTGAGTCCCTCAAAAAATTTAAAGCCAAAATGAGTGAGCCACTGAGCCTGTGAGGTTTAGGTTATGAGGACATAGCCAAAAAAAACAAAACTACTAGGGGGTTGGGGCTAGGGCACAGGTAGTGGATGGTCTACCCTAAGAATCTGACCCTCCCTCCATGTAGAATTCTTCAGACAACATAAGCTGAGAGAATTCTTCAAGCCAACTGTAGTTTGGAAAGTCATCTAGGAGCAACCATTTCAAGAGAAAGTCCTTGCCAATCCGTGCCCATTTCCTATGACGCGTCAACTGCTCCGCATTCAGGTTCAAAAGAAACGAATGCTTGGCCACTGACATTGTTTGGTTAGGGAGGAGAAGCTTGGTTAATTCACTCATCCAAGGGATCCCCACCCCTACTTCTACAAGGAAGACAATAGTAACTTCATCTCCAAGGAAGTCTTCCTTAAACACCTTTCTTATCAACATCAACATATCTACCTTGTCTCCTCCGAGGTCCAGAAGAGACGCCAAGAATCAGGATGTAACATCCGTGTTAATACGATATCTATTTTCATTACACAGAAAGTCTCTACCCAACACCATCCTCACAGCCTCATTGGTGAACATCCCAACCTCCTTGCAGATTGATTGGAGGGTTGGGTCTTTAACGAAGCCCAAAAAGGCCCTTTGGTCCTCTGCATAAATGCTTCTCAAGTGGATAGGAGTGTCCATCTTGACAAATCAGATTACCAAATTAAACAACCTAAGGCTATAGACCTAAACTAGAGGCAGAATTTAAATACCTTGAGCTTCGACGATTTATCTACCAAATGGCAAAGGCTAATTGAAGATGAAAGAAGCAAAGATCGTATATAAATAGTTGAATCTATTGATTATAATAATACCTTCTCTAACCGTATAAATGCACTAGTGTGTGAAATTGGAAACAACTATAAACCAGTTCAAGTTGGCAAGTACCACATTGGAAGTTGTGGGGACAGAGTGGATTACAGTTAGTGACTAGACATATATTAAATGACCAACATTATCGATTATGACATTTGATACATGTCTGTTGAATCCAATTCCATTTTCGGCACTTTCTGGTGAACTATGTTCTCTTCAGAAAATTGGGCCGAAATAAAACTTCAGCCATTGATCTACGATCATCGAACAGTTTAAAATCATTGATGGGTTTTAGGTACGTGTCACCCTTCACATGTCAAAGAGGCCGCGCTTTTCGATACATCGTGTTGAGTCCAGACTTAATGTGATGTGATGTGCCTTGTCTATTAATGATAATGAATTCATGAAATCGCCAATAAAATATATATTTTTTTATAAATAACAAAACATTAGCCAAACAAATTAAATAATTTTCAAGCGGTGGATAAAAATCGCCAATACGTTTAAATAATTTTTCCTTCGGACTAAAAATTGCCCATACAATTATATATTTGTTCCTTTAAACGAAAAATATTTGCCTCCTACAATATATATTTTCCCCATAGAACAAGGTATTATTCGCTAGAATTTTATGTAATTTTCGTACCCTAGGAAAAAATCTGCAATATAAAATAATTTTTTTTTCCTACTTTGAAATTTTTTTTTGCCATCAATATGAAAATTTCCCCCAAAAAAGAATGTTTGATTCGCTAGGGTTTTACACTTTTGCTCAGGGGGTGGTTTCTTAAAGTTATCCTTGCATGCGATGACTTTTATGTTGTTGGAATTGAAGAATTTGATATGGTTTTGGCTGTTCAATGGCTACATTATTTATGGGAGTTTACATAGAGCTATTAAACTATGGAGTTGAGATTTAAATCAAATAGGAAATATGTGGTAGTTAGAGGAATCTCCAATGGAACTCCTCGAGTGGTAATAGTAAAAGAATGGAGAGGATTTTTTGAGGAGACGAAGTTGCATGGGAAACAAGTTGCATGACAATATCCACAAATTCATCCATAGGTGTTAAACAACCAATCATGAATGAAAAGTGGTAGAGTAGGCTCATTTTGAGGCAAGCAATTTTGATTTATTATTCACCCAATATGGGTGTGGGAATTTAGAGAGTCATGTTCGAGTATATATGAATACTTGTTTTTGTTCACTTTCGAGTATTTTTAGTTTATACAACAAATCACTTTGTATGGGTTTTGACTTGTACATTTCCTTCTTGGACGGAAACCCACTAAAGGTTGGAGACAATGGATGAAAAACCATGGGTTTCTTGGAGGCAATTCCACCTAGGAATTGTATTGGAGTGTAGGACTTTCATTTAGTTTATCTGTGTGTGTTGTGGTATTATAATTTGTAGGAGAATTTTAGTGCAAGTTTGTTGCTATTTTGGGTGTCATGTGATGTTTTTTTGCTATTGTATTATGTCTGAAATGAGATCCTAGGCCTACGGATGCAAAATAAGATCTCAAATAGCCTAGCATAACATTGGAACATGAGTAGGTTCAGTTAAAGTCCTGATATGAGAGTTGAACACTTGGACTTTGCTCCTTTGTTGCATTGGAATTGAGATTGTGAAATGTGTGTTTAATATCTAGGGTTAATGATAGTAAAATGATAGATTTCAACAACAACAACAAATTACAATTAGAAAAATAGACACAATAAAATAGATTTGGGAAAGAGATTCAAAGAGGATCCCACGTTTGAAATGTAGAGAAAAAAGTGTTGGACCTAGGTGCTAAGTGCTTAGTCTGAAGGCGTTTGAAACTTACAAAGAGGAGCAGAATGTAGTCAAGAGACTTTAAATATCTATCTTCTAGAAATGTATCCCAAAATAATAGGATAGGGGTGATAGGTTCCCTAGTCTAGGGGTTTTCGTTAGTCCAAAATATTTCCCAACCTATTATAGTCTACTCTGTGCTCCTATACCACTTTCACTATTGGGTTTGAACCTGTGCATACAAAAAATGAGGAAGAAGGATTGTTCTATATAGGGGGTTTCCTAAGTCAAACCCAAAGTTTGTGTTCCCACCTCCACAACACCTTTGCCATAGCTACGATGATGAAAAGGAGTGTGTGTCCTAGGGAGGACAAAGGCTAAATGATAATGGAAATGTTGAAATGACGAATGTTACCTCAAGTATGAAACCCTTAGCGTGAAGTCTCACACAAGGCTTGAAGTTGATATAATTAAGTCCTACATTATGTTAGTACATTATTTCATCATGGAGAAACACAATGTAGTTGATTATGATTGCTATATCAAAGTTGTATTCTTCAATGCTTTTGGTCTTTGATTGCAGATCTATAATTGTATTTCTTGATTGAGTGTGCTTGTAGGGTATTATTGAATAGGAGACTTAGAGGCATAAGGATTTTGAAATGAGAGAGTGATTTATATTTATATGCAACTTACACCTTTTTGAATTTAATTTTTGGGTAAGACCGACATTAGATGGAAAATTCTCAGTATTTTCAAAGCCAACATTCATCCTTCAAAATTTGAGTTTTATTTGCCTAGACAAGGGCACACAACGCCATAGTCCTAGCAAAAAGAACCATGAAAAATTTCATGAATAGGGTAATGCATCAAGTTTATGGAAATGGTCTCAAACCTGCCACAATTAGGCATAAATGAGGCATAATCGCCAATGTGAGTCCAAACCTAATATGAAATTGTAAAGGTATATAATTTATAACACTATATTTAGCTCCCACTTTAGTGGGAGTATGAACTTACATTCATACTCTTGGTAAAGTACATAGAAGCCAAATATTCTTTCATCATGACATTGAAGAGACAAGACAACTCCATTCTTGGCAAGGCGGTAGCCCCCAGGACTTAGGATCTTATCAATCTAAAATATCATTGCCAATGCACATGGAGCATGCAAAAACACAATGTATGGCATCTAGGACTAGTAAGCTCCACAAATTATCACTAGGAGCCATATCCATAAGGAGAAGGCATGACATCTAGGACTAGTAAGATCCTTAGCTACTTACTGTTGACCATGATACCAACACAACTAACGATAGGCAGTTCCTGGATGAATTACCTCTCTTGAAAAGTGATTAGGATCACTCCAAGGTTCCTTTTAAGCTAGGTATTAGCCATGTAGGATAGTTAAATTTGGTTATGTGGTAGTTTTTTCAAGGAGCATTTGTTGGTTATCCTCAAGTTTTAGCTAGAATTTAGTTTCAAGTCTTTCAGATAGTAAGTTGTTGGATCAAAATTCTGGATATTTAATGACATATCACAAACAATAAGAAACATGGAAAGCAAAGTGCAAAAACATAAATCAATGTTATGCAATTTACAAATTTATTAAACTGATTCTTAAACCACCATATGCATAAGAATGAAATCAAAGTGCAAAAACATAAACCAATCAACCACAAAACCATAACACCAAAATTTTTACGTGGAAACTCGGAAAGTGAATCAATGTTATGCAATTTACAAATTTATTAAACTGATTCTTAAACCACCAGATGCATAAGAATGAAATCAAAGTGCAAAAACATAAACCAATCAACCATAAAACCATAACACCAAATTTTTTATGTGGAAACTCAGAAAGGGAAAAATAACGGTGGGATTTGAACCCACAATATTATTATACTTTGATCAGAAGTATGATAATATTACAAAAAAGGGAATGCACTTGCATTTAGGCACACTGCCTAGAGCTCATTTCTCAAATACAAAAGAGGGCTACAACTTGGAGGACTCACTATCCTACAAATGATTACAAAAGATTACAATAGTGTCTGAATTGAATAATAGCACCTACTAATGCTAAATAGAAAATCCGATTAGGCACAATTTGTCTTCTGCAACTATTCTATCTCTGTACTTTGTTTTGTTGCTCTGTCATATACCAGAGCACTAAAACCTTCAATTGCATTCACCAAACTTCACACATTCGCTCATACAGTCTTCTCAAACTCATACCATCTCCCAAAATGCTCAAATGTATCGGTCTTGTATATCCACATCAACAAAACAAATCAATTCTCATGGCGGCTTCCAAAAACTGCATAACACGCAACATGAACCGTGTATCAACAAGTCGACTCAGTTCATCCACAAATCCATATGCGGACCCAAACAAAATGATAACAAGATTTACACATGTCGACCCAATCTCCTCAAACTCGAAACCAATCATTGAAATCATCCCACAGATTTCGCAACACACGTTACATCAAAACAGATTTGTTCTTCCTAAATTATTGGACACTGGACCTTCAATATCGCTCATGAATCAACACTGGATATTAGGATTACAAAATAAGATACCTCAAACCTTGAATCATCTGCCTCTATTACTGCAACCAAAGTTACACAACCAAATTCAAGATCTGCACACTGTACTCATACTCTATCGGTTACTGTATTCCACCTTCCAGACTTATGCCAAATGATAATACAACTTCCGGTAAATCAATCTACATATATCGGATATGATTTCTGAACTGAGTTGACATCAATGAAAACTCCTAAGCATTTCTCATGCATCAATATTTACCAGAATAGTGTTTCTTGCCAACAATCTCCCCCTTTGGCATTGATGGCAACATTGTGAAAAATGACACTGTCAAAACTGTTCAAAATTTCAAAAATAAAAAATCTCCAAGACTCTACAATCTCAACAAGCTCCCCTTGAGAATTTGCACCATTTTTCACTTCGCTCTCTCCCCCTTTGACAACAATGCCAAAGATAGGAATCCACCAAAAATTATATATAGGGGTATACACAGTTATAAAAATTTGAAAATATTTGCAAAAATTGTTTTTAGGGACAACAGGTGATCATCCCATCCCTTCTTCAAATTCTCCAAAATATTGATCAGACCACTGAGAAGATAGGCGTGCATCTCTGCTCCTTTATGATCTGTCAGAACACTCTTGTTTAGAGAAGTCATTGAAACTTGCTTGCTGTTGATCAATGTATCTATCCAAGGAGTGATAAGGCTTCTAACTTCTCCCACTATGCCCAAAATTTTGTCCTTTTCTTGACTTAAACTTTTAATCTTATCAAGTATAGCCATAACTTGAGCTTCAAAATTGCTAGTAGGGACTGATTGAGGTGCATAGGATTGAGATATGCTAGCTAGCTACCCTTCACACTCTTTTATTTTCTTGTCAATGCCAATAGTAAACTTAGGCAAAATTAGACATGACTTGTATATTTGACCGCCTTCATCTAATGCATCTTGTATATTTTTCATAGTAGTTGTCAAACTCTCCCTATCTCCCCCAATCATCTTCAAAATTATCCTCATTCTCATAGCATTAAAATGAGTCAATTTTTTTACATTTGCTACTTTCTTTAAAGACACAAAATGAGTCTACTGCATTAAGCATGCTTCTAAGCTTATCGGAGGGGGTATCAGTTGTATCCGATTTGAATGATAGCAAAATTTTCTCTAACACATCTGTCACCATGGAAATTAACTCTTTATCTTCAGAGTGATACTTGAGTAACTCCTCACTCATTTTTTCTTGTGCAAGAGCTACAAGATTCAATGCTTGAACCAGAGAAAGAGTACTGAGATCAATAGGTCCTTGAGAAAAATCATCCGAGTCAGTGAAAATCTAGTTTCTTTTGTTTGCTATAGTGTCTCTTGCCACTGTCACCAGAGCCTAATCATCCCTATCTTCTCTTTTCTCCTTCTCTACCACCTTTGCACTTGTATCTACCTTTGCACTTTCTTCCTTTTCTTCATCTACTCCCTTTCCTGCATCAACTTCTCCAATCTCCTTAGCCACCTTTTCAGAGTCAACCCCTATCATCAGAGGATTTTGTTAAGCTTCACTAGAGACTCCAACATTCTGATTATCAATATCATCAACTGCTATATGCACATTGTTCTACTATGCCAGAATGACTTTCTCAGTTGATTGTTCTTTCTATACATCAAGAATCTTTGTTTGTACTTCCGAAATGAAGTGTCATGTGTCTACTCTTCCGGTTGGGTGTCATCTTTTGCCGGATTTACATCATATATGTGTTCTTTCAAATATTATCTTAAAATTGCTTTGGTCTGTTTAGTCACTTCATCTATTTTCCCGAGAATTATTTTATTAACTCTCTTCTTGCTTCTGAACCCGTCCTTTTCATTCTTAAGCAATCTATCAACTTCAGCTTTAGAAATTATAGAACTCAAATTAACTAATAAATATTCTTTTATTCTTTCATCCTCTAAGCTGGTTGTATGCCTCCTTGCATCTTAAATATCATACAATCCCTTTAGAATCATAGATGCAACTCTATCAAGGCTTTTCTATAAACATTCATATACTATACAACAACTTCCTCTATAACTCTTTGATCATGATCATCACAGTTTTCATAATATACAGGTACATTCTTTAAATTATCTTCCTTTAGCACTTCATCAATTATTTCATTTAATGTCATTGGGAGCACAACATCATAAGTACCTTCTATCTTGCCGGACTTCAGAGCTTCATCGAGCTTACACTTTGATTTTCTATTGGATCTAGGTCTATTGGATGGCTCAACTTTTGTCCTTGGCTTCTTAGTTGGCTGGGCTCCACCGGATTGAGGCTTCTTCACCACCCTAGCATAGGTACCTGTCTTCTTCACCTCTCGAACTACCTCATCAACTCTCTCTCTCTACATCTTTAGCAGCGGTTGCAACATATTCCCTTTGTGGATTCTTATTCTCCCTTTTGTTTGCTCCACCGGTTGACTTGGCTTGTGGCTTGGGTGGAGGGACAGGCTTTTGTGCAATTGAGGTAGGTGTAGACTTGATTTGCCTTGGCTTGGATTGCTTGGGAGGAGTGGAGTCTGGTTTTGTCTTCTTAGGCTTTACCATGTTGTCCTCCTTTAGAGTTCTCTCCTCACTAGCCCTTTGAACAACTTTTGTTATACCCATTTGTTCAGTAAGCTCTTCAACTTCTTTTTTGACCTCCCTCTTCCTTCTGGACTTAGTGAATTTCTTGTGTAGGTCTAGATCTTTCTCTTTGTAAGTACTAAACCTCTCTTCCTTCTCATCTACCGGTTTACCTAGAAGATGTTGTGCATAAGCATCAAGAGTGTTTCCATCCACTTCATACCCCATGGGTATGATCCATACAGTTCTTGGTTCAACTACCTCCATGTGGCATTGATATTTGTCTACCATGAAACATATGGCATCCTCATATTTTTCAACAATGTCTTTTGGAATCCTCTCTCTACTTTGCATCATAGCTTGAAATGATTTGAAATAACCCTATAAAGTAGATTTCTGTGTTACTACATTACCCAATCCTTGCAAACCTTCTTTAATTTGGACTGTCATCAGTTTATCATAAGCCCATTGTAATTTTCCTATACCCAGGATTTCATTCAAAAAGTAAAGTGCCAAACAAACAATCAAAGAACCAAACTTGAAAAAATGTTTCTTATCTTGCTTAATCTTCTTCAGGTTTCTCATAAGCTCACTAAGAAGTACTCCACACAAATCATATCTCTTGTACTTCTTGAGTATCTGATAAGCTACATATATTGCAGTACCGAATACTGAATTTTGTCTACTGGACTGGTACACCTTATATCTTATCACCATTGATGAAAATGTTTTCACATCATATTCAATGATATCACTTATTGTCATTGACTGGTTATCATGCTTGGATTTGGTAACCTCTGTCACTATTGTGTTCTTGACATGTCTTAGACCGAAGATCTCACTGATTGCATTTAAATAGGTTACCACTTGGATGGCTTGCTTTGTGATCTTTTCAGGTCTATCTAGCCATATAAACTCATCACGGATTCAGCTCTAGATATACCTGACCCATTTGGGTTCATCGAACACTAGAAAGTGAACAAACTGGATAAAACCCTTGTCTTGCAATGATTAGAATTCAGGCTTCAGATTCCCCATCTCATCCATCATATGATTCGTGTATAATGATAACATGTCTACATTCCCAAGCTCTTCGATGTTGTAGTGAATGTATGCCGTAATATCCTCATTATGCAACACTCCATACGACACAGAGGAAAATTCTCCATCTGGATCATCTTCGACCGATTTGAGTAGATGTTTCTTAAACACTGGCCTTTCCCTATCAATGATTTCTACTACCAATGAAGTTTCTACACTAGATGATGATGCCATTTCAAAAATAGGATATGAAAAAAAGGTCGAACACGGGTAAATACCTTTTCAATTTCGATCAGATGCTAGGAATCACTATTAGATAGCTTCAAGCTTTATTTTTGCTTCTTAATCTTGTTCGCATCGCTCTCCTTTTTCTCTTCATTTTCAATTTGAAGAATGAATGATAGAATGCCTTTTTATCCACCGAAAACCTAACTTTAAATTGTAATAAATGCACAACCCTAAAGGATTTTCGGATACCCTATTTTCCAAAAATTCATCACCGGATACTCAGATAGGCATGTAATCTTCCGGATATCAACTGCACAACTAATCTCAATCATTTGCAACTATCCTCAGCTAGTTATAGATCTCCAAAAGGGGGTTTTAAGGATCTGCATGAAAAGCTTCCCCCCTAAGGCCCAAAAGCCTTAGTTACTGGATGAAGTTCCAACACCAGAATCAAGTGTGGAGCCATTCTGTGCATTTGAATCTTCCTTCTTAACCCACATCTTCTTATGCCTATCTTTGACCTCTTCAACCTTCACTTTGCACTTTTCATCTGATTTTTTCTTGTCTACTAGAGCATTCTTATTCACATTCTTGCTTCCGCAATATTTTGCAATGTGACCGGATTTGTTACATGCATATCAAACAACATTTCCTTGCATATGCCTGAAGTTCATCTGATTTGGTCTCATTCTGCATTGGTTAGAGATGTGTCCAAACATTCCACAAGCATAGCATCTCTTATTTTGGAAATTTTTCATCACTGCTCTACACATGTTTGAATTATGACCAAAGTTGTTGCATTTGAAACATTGATTGGTAAAAGTAGGACCATTATTCATCACCCTATTTATGCATTGTCTTTCCATATGACTAAATCTATTACAAACAAAATATTTACCATTGAATTTATAAGCATTAGGTTGTCTTACTGAAGGGCTCTTGTTCTTATGATGATTGCTTTGTCCAGAACTAGAAGATTATCCTTTCTCATATCCAAGTCCTCACATGTCTTTTCCACTTCTTTGACTTTGTAGCATCTCATATCTCCTTTGTCAGCTTCATCACAATGGATTGCATCTCATTCTCTAGGACTACATTTTCTCTTGCAAGCTTCTCACATTCATTTGCCTTGTCTTGTAGGGCTTGATTGTCAATACTTTGTTCTTCTTTCTCCTTGAGTTTATCCATCAATTCCTTTCTCTTCTCTCTGGATGTGTTCACTTGTTCTTTCAGATATTCAATGAAATTATCAACAACATCTAGTCTTCTCCTCAGACTACTTTTCTCTTTCATCGCTGCATCAAGATCTTCAAGTGCCACAGTAAGTTGCTTCTGCAAACCAGAGTCCGTTGATTCAATCTTTTGGATCTTCCTTAAGCTGCTAGGCTTCTTACGAGGAACTAAGCTCTGATACCAATTGTTGGAATCAATTAACACTGAGAGGGGGGGGGGGGGGTGAATCAATGTTCTGCAATTTACAAATTTATTAAATTGATTCTTAAACCGCTAGATGCATAAGAATAAAAGCAAAGTGCAGAAACATAAACCAATCAACCACAAAATCATAACATCAAAATTTTTACATGGAAACCTGGAAAGGGAAAAACCACGATGGGATTTGAACCCACAATATTATTACTTTGATCAGGAGTATAATAATATTACAAAAAGGGGAATGCATTTGCATTCAGACACACTGCCTAGAGCTCACTGCTCAAATACAAAAGAGGGCTACAACCCGGGGGAATCACTATCCTACAAATGATTACACAAGATTATAATAGTGTTTGAACTAAAGAATAACATCTACTAATTCCAAATATAAAGTTTAGTTAGGCACAATTTGTCTTCTACAACTGTTCTGTCTCTCTACTCTGTTCTGCTGCTCTGTCATATACCGGAGCACTAAAACCTTCAATTACATTCACCAAACTTCACACATTCACTCACACAGTCTCCCACACTCATGCCATCTCCCAAAATGTTTAAATGTATCGGTCTTATATATCCACATCAACAAAACAAATCAATTCTCATGTCGACTTCCAAAAACTGCATAACACACAACATGAAATGTGTATCAATAAGTCGGTTCAATTCATCCACAAATCCATATGTAGACCCAAACAAAATGATAAAAAGCTTTACACATGTCGACCCAATCTCCTCGAACTCGAAACCAATCACCGAAATCATCCCACATATTCCGCAACACATGTTACATCAAAATAGCTTTGTTCTTCTTGAGTTACAGGATACTAGACCTTCAATCCCTCTCATGAATCAACACCAGATATCAAGATTATGGAATAAGATGCCTCAAACCTTGAATCATCTTCTTCTATTACTGCAACCAAAGTTACACAACCAAAATCAAGATCTGCACACTGTACTCATACTCTGCCAGTAACTGTATTCCACCTTCCAGACTTATGTCAAATGATAATACAACTTCCGGTAAATCAAATCTACATTTACTGGATATAATTTATGAATTTAGTTGCCATCAATGACAACTCCTAAGCATTTCTCATGCATCAATCTTCACTGGAACAATGTCTCTTGCCAACACAATAGTTTGCCACATTGAAATTGTAATACATTTTCCTATTGTCTATGCATCAAGTGTTTTCCAACACCTTTGGAATGTAAAATGAATGAATTCAAATAGATTTTACAATTAAAATTACCAACTCGTAGATAGGGTTCCTTGACATAATAAATGAAGTTTTATTTTCTCAAATGAAATCGAACTATTGCAAAATTAATTCTTAATTGATTCTAAGCTATGTCACATCTCCTACAAGAGATTGGTGTATCATTTTGTAACTAGAGAACATCAAAATATGACCCTTTGAAAGCGGGCATAATTGTAGCTACACACATAAAGACTTAGCATGACTTCTAGGAGTCCAAAATGTGATTCATATGACCCTTTTTTCACACCAAATGACTGAAGTCTAATGCTAAGCAGAAAGAAATAGTGACACAAAATCCATGTGGAAGAACTTCGAATCTCATTTGAATTTTCGTATCATCTTCAAATGTGTGAGCAAAAATCCAAGTGCAAATTGAACACTTACAAAATTTCCAAAATTTCCTCGAAACCTACCAAATTTCATTAAGCAATGAATTCTTGTGAAGCCAGTAGCTACAAATGTGCCACAACATCTGGAGATGCCCGATTGAAGGCTTTAAAAACTTCATTTAGTTCTAAATTTGAGGTTTTCATGTATTTGAACTTGATTGCTTGATTTTTCCTCAATTTCCTTAATTTATTCTTCATATCTTTGAAGTGAGGAAGCTTTTCTTGCGTTCTCAAATTCACCCTTGATTGACTTCATATGGTCGATGCTATCTTTGGTATATTGCACGTGCAAACTATTTTTGAATTCTGTCACAATAACGTGGGTATCATTCATCTTGACCTCAATCTCCCAAAATCTACATGAGATCAATGCTATAAATTCTTCTACCCTCTGCAATAATATAGTTGCAACTTCATGATTCTCTAATATCTTATCTTTGAAATTCTTATAAGAAGTGATCACCATCCTAATGGCTTTTATTCATTCCCTCAACATAGGTCTATTTGACTCATCTAATATTGCATCTTGGAACAATAAGTCTTTATCAATAATCTTTATTATGCCAAGTATAGGAATATAATCCTCCCACATGAGGATACTTTCTTCTAGGCTAGTTTCTCCATCCTCACTTGCCAACTTCTTGTACAAGAAGTTCAATTGATTAGTTATGGAATGATAAACTCTGATAGTTTTATTTATTGTTTCTTCACTTAAGGCCTCAATATCTTGTCTCCATTCCAATGCACTTGCGAGGAAGTCATTTGTATCCTAAAAACTTGCCTCTAGGGCCAATGCAACATACCTCCTTTGCCATTTTTGTACTGTTTAAGTCAACCAAACATGATACTGGCCATGTGCAACATCAAGTAATGTTTTTGGCATTTCAAAGGCTTCTTCACCTTGTTCTTTAAACACTTCTTCTTCTCTAAGTTATTCTATTTCATGCCATTGTTGCTAGCCATGAGTTTGAGGCATGTCCTCTTTTAATTTCTAATTTTATTCATTGTGATGATGTTCTTCATCATCTTCTTGGTGTTATTGATTAGGTTCTTCTTGATGGCTTCTTGGGATCTATTCTTCATATTAATCCTTTGTAACTTCTTCCCATTGTCTCTCTTCATTTGTTCCTTCTTTACCAAGCATCATGTGTAATGCTTCTTCATATTCAACATTTTTTTTATTAGCTTCTCTAGTTGCAACATTTCCTTCATCAAATTCTCCATGCAATTCTTCATTCTAATTATATTGATGAAGTTCCTCTTCTATTCTTTTCTCTTCATCTTTAGGTTCTTCATTCTGATTTGGTTTTGGAGCTTCAAATCCTCTTATTTCCTCTTCCTCCAAATCATATTTAAAATTAGTTATATCCAAATTCTCTTGCTAGGCTAATTATTTCTCTTTTTCAACTTGTGTAGAAGAAGGAATGAAGGTGTCTTTATCTTATGTGGAAGGTGACTTTGGAGGAGGAGGTACTTGCCCATTTTGTATAGATGGAGGGGGGATATTCTTTTTTGTTCAAGGGGAACTTATGCTATTGTACTCTCATCTCTATGTAGTTATGGTTTCTAAACCTCTTCTTCTTCAAAAGATTCAATATTCATTAATTTAGGCCAATTCTTTAATTTATTATATGTCCTAGTTGTCTTAAGTGACCTCTTTCTCTTATATTTGGATCTTGATGATTCATCTTCTCTTTGAACAATGGGAGTAGTGGTAGTTGTAGTAGCTTGTGTAGTAGACTTCTTTTTGCTTGAAGTGGTAGCCATTGGAGCTCCTCCCCCTTTACCTTCAACAACCCTCATAACCTTTATCAGAACTCTCTCAATAACCAATATTGCATGACCTACTAGGTTATAGTTGTGTATGGCCTTGTAGGAGGAGGTGGTGTTGGCATTACAATAGAAAGGACATTGTTGGCATTTCAATAAGGATATTGAGATGGTTGTTGGAGATTATTGATATAACTGAAGAAGGATGATTACTGTCTTTATAATATTGTTTTGTCATTGATGTCAAGAAATTGATTTTCTGATTCAGTATGATGTTGCCATATCTTGAGAAGATTGTTTGAAGAGAATTAAGATGTCGGTAAAAGACACAGAAAGGATGTGATGAATAAGGGGAGAAATAAGTTATTAAATGGGCAACTATTACTGAGTTAGACAATGATGAGATCATGATGTTTAGATTGTTTTGATATCCTACATATGTTGTTGATTATAAGGTTAATACTATACTATGTCATCGAGCAAAGAACCTAGTTGGTAAACCCTAAGGAACCTAGTCGGTAAACCCTAAGATTATCGATATCGGTTAATGAAGGCAGAATGTTTACCGAGTAAAGTTTAGTATTTACCGAGTTGCAATCGAGTTATGACAGATCACATTGGATGGATAAAAGCATTATTTAATGAAGGATGCTGATGAGCTGGAGATGAATAAATGATTAGTATGCCGTGCATGAAGTTTGTTAAGGATCTATGACAATGGAAATTCAGGAGCTAGATCTACAACACAGATTGAACCGCAATAACCTAGCACAAGTTCCTAGGAAGGTATGCAAGTTCCAAGGTGAGGTAAAACATTTTCAGATCGAAGGATACATTGAACCTAGTGAAGATTGAAGATCTGATGGCTATGATTGATCATGGGAAATGTGATCAAGGAGATTCAATGGTTAGCAAATTGTTTATAAATAAGAAATTATTGATGAACAATGTATGCGGGCAAGTGTAAGCACATGGATGCTACATAATGATTACCGAGCATAGAAGTTTGAAGACCTATTTAAATAACAGAGTAGGGAGCCCAGTAGAGGGACAAGATAAGTCCTATGACAAGATTGTTTTGAGCAAATAGAATCTGCTTTAGCATTTTAGATGTGAAGTTGCAGATATATTTTTATTACTGTTATTTTGTAAGTGACAGAAAATCTCTTAACCAAGTGGACCTAACAGTCTTATTTGTAAACCCTCTAGCAAGGTAACATTCTAAATGAGTGAAATACTTTGATAAGGTCACTTCTAACAAAGTGAAGATCCTAACAGATCTGAGGGAAATCTCTTAACTGGGTCACATCTAGCAATGTGTTTGTAATCTTTAACAGGATTTGCTTTTAACTGAGCATACTCTAGAAGAGTATATTTCTTAGTGGGTTCAAAATCCCATAGTGGTTTTTCCCTATTTGGGTTTCCACGTTAAATATGGTGTTATATGTGTTGTGATGTTATCTGTTTATAAGTTTGAATGTTTTTACAATTTTGGTTATATTGCTGAAGTATAAGTTACCGAGGTTGAATCTGTTGATTTTATGGAAGATTAAGTTTGTATGATTCACCCCCCCTCTCGTCTTGTTAGATATTGGCATCAGAACTTTAAAATTGGTATCAGAGCAGTGGACTTCGGAAGAGAAGTTTAAAGGTACTTGAGGCAAAGATCCGAAGATGTATAAAAGGGATACACCAAAGCTGAACAAGTCAAGTTTCTCCACATGGTAGAAAAGGATGAAGCTGCATTTATCGGGAATTGGAGAATATGCAACATATTATTTGGAGAATGATTACATACCACCAAGCACCAACCCGATGACCTTGGAAGAGATAAAAGCAAAGCAAGAACATATTCAAGCTATGATTGAAATAACATCAGAACTGACCTACTCAGAGTTTAATGATCTAGAAGGCTGTAATGATGCAAAAGCAATATGGACCAACCTCATATCTGTGTATGGTGGTGATGAACATTTTCAAAGAGAAAAAGTTGATAGTCTAAGAGGACAACTTGAATCCATGAGAATGAATGAAGGTGAGAACATAACCCAATATAGTACAAGGTTAAAGGAGACTGTCAATCAAATCAAAGGAGCTGGAGGAACTATTGAAGAAAAGGATGTAACAAATAAGTTGCTTAGAACACTTCTACCTGCTTATGCCATTCGAGTCTCTGCAATCAATGAACTAAGGTTTGTACCAAATATGCCAGTTTCTTTGGATGCTACTATTGGTAAGCTACATGCATTTGAGTTAAGTAATTTGGATAACAGTGGGTCTTCGGTAAATAAAGTAGAATCTGCATTCAGTTCTTTTCATTTTGGTGAATCTGATGATTACAATGATAGAATGAGTAAGTACTCTGAAGGGAATCACAGTGGAGCAAGTGAAAGATTTCGTAAGAACATGGAAGAAGTGCACAAAATGTATGAGGAAATAAAAAAGCAAGAAGAGTTTGAAGCATTATTAGCCAGAAGGTTACCGAGAGTAAAAGGTAAGTATAAAGGAAAGCTACCTTTAAAATATTTCAATTGTGATAAAATAGGACATATGGCTTCTAACTGCCCTGACAAAGAATCTAGTGAAAAGAGAGAATACCGAGATAACAGGCAGAAAGACAACCAATACAGAGGACACCGAGACTTCAGAAGGAGAGACAGAAAGACATGCCTAGTAGCCGATGAGGAATTCAACAATGATAAATCTGATGAAACTGATACAAAGGAAGTTGTTTATGTGGCTATTAAAGATGGATCAGATGAAGAAAGGTATGAAGAAAAAACCCTAATATCTCACATAAATAATAATGATTCTTGGATCATAGACAGTGGATGCTCACATCACATGACAGGTGATAAACACAAATTTGTTAAATTAGAAGATTATGATGGAGGCTATGTAAGATTTGGTAATGATGCACCATGTCCGGTGAAAGGTAAAGGATCTATAACACTTCTTGACAATGCTAAATGTGATGATGTATACTAGGTTGAAGGTTTGAAATACAATTTGTTGAGTGTAGCACAACTAAACAATACAGGATACCAAATAGAATTCCAGAAGGGATGTGTCACAGTTCATGACAAACATGGAAAGTTGGTTGCTATCAGGACACAAACAAAAGTTAATACATTTCATCTTGACTCAACTCGGAACAAGTGTTTTTATGCAAAAATAGATGATACCTAGTTATGGCATAAAAGGTTTTGTCATGTAAATTTTGATAATCTGATCAAAATAAGTAAGAAGCACCGAGTAAGAGGTCTACCGAGCCTTGAAAAACCTGAGAATGCTATGTGCCGAGGATGCCAGATGGGTAAGATGACAAGATCAAGCTTTACAAGTAAGTCCTACACTTCTATAGGAATTTTAGATCCAATACACACTGATCTTTGTGGTCCCATGAAAGTTAAAAGTTATTATGGTGATAAATATTTCATATTATTTGTGGATGATTACTCAAGGATGATGTCAGTTATGTTTTTAAAAGAAAAATCAAAAGTTTTTCAAATGTTTAAATGGTACAAGGCAAGAGTTGAAAATGAAACAGGAAGATAGCTAAAATGTCTTAGATCTGATAGAGGAGGAGAGTTCACTTCTAATGAATTTAACTTATTCTACAATGATCATGGTATAAAAAGGCAAGCGTGTGAACCAAGAACACCTCAGCAAAATGGGATAGCTAAGAGAAGAAACATATCAATTGTAGATTGTGCCAGAACCTTGATGATAGAAAAGAGGGTACCTCAAACATTTTGGAGAGAAGCAATCAGCACTATAGTTTACACCCTAAACCGTGTACAACTGAAGAAAAGAACTATAAAGACACCATATGAAATCTGGTATGACAAGAAACCTAATGTAAGTTATTTTAAAATCTTTGGAAGTAGATGTTATGTTCACAAAGATGACATAAATGGAAAGTTTGATCAGAAAAGCGAGGAAGGAACATTTCTTGGTTATTCTTCTAGAAGTAAAACATTTAAATGTCTGATCAAATCATCTAACAAAACAGTAGAAAGTGCAAATGTGAAAATTGATGAATTCGCAAAAAGAAATGATGAAGGAAATTCCAAAGAACCAGAAGATTATGAAGAATTTGTTTATGTTCAACCGAGAAATCCTACCGAGAGAGTTATTGAAGAAAATGAAGAGAATGTCTAGTTACCGAGTGATGAAGAAGATCATACAGAGCCTAACAAGCCTATATTAGCCAAATATGTTAGAAGACATCATGCATCAAGTCAAATTATAGGAGATAAGGATGATCCAGTGATGACAAGGAACAAACTGAGACATAACACGTCTGATATCTGAATTTGAACCGAGAATAGTAAAAGAGGCATTTAACAATGAGGATTGGGTAAATGCTATGACATACGAGATTGATCAAATCAAGAAGAATGAAACATGGACACTGGTCCCAAGACCGAAGGACAAAAATGTAATTGGTACAAAGTGGATTTTCAGAAACAAGCTAAATGAAAAAGGTGAGGTCATTCGGAACAAAGCAAGACTAGTTTGCAAAGGTTATGCTCAAGAAGAAGGAATAGATTATGGTGAGACTTTGCAACTGTGGCTAGACTTGAGGGAGTAAAAACATTGTTGGCATATGCTGCTTTAAAAAATTTCAAGGTATATCAAATGGATGTTAAATCTGCATTTTTGAATGGTATATTAGAAGAAGTCTATATTGAACAACCTGAAGAATTTGTTGAAGACAAGATTAAAGATCAGGTATGTAAACTAAACAAAGCTTTATATGGTCTGAAACAAGCACCTAGAGCATGGTATGAAAGACTGCACTCTTATTTGATCAATATTGGTTTTATAAGGACAAGTGAAAACAAAAATATGTACATGAATAATGATGAGGACAATGGAATATTGATCTCAGCCATATTTGTTGATGATATTATTTTTTGTGGTAATGACTCCTTATGCAAGAACTTTGGAAATGAAATGTGCAAAGAATTTGAGATGTCATTAATCGGTGAGATAAAGTATTTTATAAGTTTACAAATATTGCAAATGAAAGATGAGATTTTCATTACTCAATCCAAGTACATAAAGGAAATCTTGACGAAATTTGAAATGGAGGATTCTAAACCTGTAAGTACTCCTATGACTACTAACTGTAAACTATCAAAGAATGATGAATCTGCATCTATTGATGAGACACTTTACCGATCTATGATTGGAAAGTTACAATATGTTGTTCACAACAGGCCAGATATAGCACATGCAGTAGGTATTGTTGCAAGATTTTCTGCAGATCCCAAAGAAACCCATATGACGACAATTAAGAGAATTTTTAGATACCTGAGAGGCACTGAAGATTATGGCTTAGTATATGAAAAGAGGAATGATTTCGATTTAAAAGTTTATACTGATGCTGATTGGGCAGACAACATTGATGATAGGAAAAGCACAAGTGGTAGAGCTTTCTTTCCAGGTGATAGACTAGTAAGTTGGCTTAGCAAGAAACAAGGATGCATTTCACAGTCAACAATTGAAGCTGAATATGTTGCTGCATCATTGAATTGCAATAATATAGCATGGATCAAGCAACTATTGGAATGTATAAATGAGAAAGTTACCGAGCCAGTAACTATATTCTGTGATAATACCAGTGCCATTAACATTTCAAAGAATCCGATAATGCACTCTATAAAGTATCATTATCTGAGAGAAGAAGTTCAAGAGAAGAAAGTTGTGCTGGAATATATCAGTTCAAAGGAGTAAATAGTAGACATCTTCACAAAGCCACTACCAAGGGACACTTTTGAGTATCTCAGAAGCAAGTTAGGGGTCCTACCCTATCTTCTACTCGTTGACAGAGTTCAGTGAAAGCATCAATTCGATGACTCTATCGAATATTATTTGTGGATTGATGCTGATCTACTCACTTTAGGAGGTTTTCTAATGGTGTGCAGGAAATAGTGAAGAGAGACAAGTTGCTCTGACCGAGATTGAGATGATACATGTGTAACACATCAAGGCAAATCACTTCACAGGGGAAGAAATCATGAATTTTTATTTTCCTTTTGACATTGTTGTCAAAGGGGGAGAAAACTAAATGGTAAAGCCCTAAATGAAGAAAATAACAGAAGACTAATGCCAGGGGGAGAAGACTTCAAGAAAAGATTTTAACAGCTCAAGGATAATAGGAGAAGTCTCCACAAGCAATCTAAATCTAAATCAATTTGAATATCTTGTTGGTATTACCATTTAAAAGTTGGTATTGCCATCAATGCCAAAGGGCGAGATTGTTGGCATTACAATAGAAAGGAGATTGTTGGCATTTCAATAAGGATATTGAGAAGGTTGTTGGAGATTATTGATATAATTGAAGAAGGATGATTACTGTCTTTATAATATTATTTTGTCATTGATGTCAAGAAATTGATTTTCTGATTCAGTATGATGTTGCCATATCTTAAGAAGATTGATTTGAAGAGAATTAAGACGTCGGTAAAAGACACAGAAAGGATGTGATGAATAAGGGGAGAAATAAGTTATTCAATGGGCAACTATTACCAAGTTAGACAATGATGAGATCATGATGTTTAGATTGTTTTGATATCCTACATATGTTGTTGATTGTAAGGTTAATACTATACTATGTCATTGAGCAAAGAACCTAGTCGGTAAACCCTAAGGTTATCGATATTAGTTAATGAAGACGGAATGTCTACTGAGTAAAGTTTAGTATTTACCGAGTTGCAACCGAGTTATGACAGATCGCATTGGATGGATAAAAGCATTATTTAATGAAGGATGCTGATGAGCTGGAGATGAATAAATGATTGGTATGCCACGCATGAAGTTTGTTAAGGATCTACGACAATGGAAATTCAGGAGCTAGATCTACAACACAGATTGAACCGCAATAACCTAGCACAAGTTCCTAGGAAGGTATGCAAGTTCCAAGGCGAGGTAAAACATTTTCAGGTCGAAGGATACATTGAACCTAGTAAAGATTGAAGATCTGATGACTATGATTGATCATGAGAAATGTGATCAATGAGATTCAACGGTTAGCAAATTGTTTATAAATAAGAAATTATTGATGAACAATGTATGCGGGCAAGTGTAAGCACAGGGATGCTACATAGTGATTACCGAGCACAGAAGCTTGAAGACCTATTTGAATAATAGAGTAGGGAGCCCAGTAGAGGGACAAGATAAGTCCTATGACAAGATTGTTTTGAGCAAATAGAATCTGCTTTAGCATTTTAGATGTGAAGTTTTAGATATATTTTTATTACTGTTATTTTGTAAGTGACGGAAAATCTCTTAACCGAGTGGACTTAAGAGTCTTATTTGTAAACCCTCTAGCAAGGTAACATTCTAAATGAGTGTTTGAAATCCTTTGACAAGGTCACTTCTAACAAAGTGAAGATCCTAACAGATCTGAGGGAAATCCCTTAACCGGGTCATATCTAGCAACGTGTTTGTAATCTTTAACATGATTTTCTTTTAACCGAGCATACTCTAGAAGAGTATATTTCTTAGTGGGTCCGAAATCCCACAATGGTTTTTCTCTAGTTGGGTTTCCACATTAAATCTGGTGTTATATGTGTTGTGATGTTATCTGTTTATAAGTTTGAATTTTTTTACAGTTTTGGTTATATTGCTGAAGTATAAGTTACCGAGGTTGAATCTGTTGATTTTATGGAAGATTAAGTTTGTATGATTCACTCCCCCCTCTCATCTTGTTAGCTATTGGCATTAGAACTTTACAAGTGGCTGCTTCTTCTTTGAAGTTGTTGTTTTCTATTGTAGAGTATGACCTTCTACTTTTGGCACATGATCCATAGGATAAGGCTTTGAGATCCATTCTTGACTCCATCTAACCACATTCTTCTCCTTGGAATCCATATCTTCAAATTCTTCAATAGAAGGATCTGCTTTGAAAATAAGAATGTTGTAGATATTTTATGAATTGTACGAAGGATCCAATATATTTCCATTATATTTAACTTAAGCTACCTTAGGGATCTATACTCCCGAGGCCAAGTTGGAAAGATTTTAACCCATTCTAAAATAATTCTTTATTATCACATCATATTCATCCACACAGTTAACCTATTGATCTTCCACTTATGGCTAATGTCTAAAGTAGGCCCCAATTATTGGGTCAATCTTGCCAATAGGATCAAACCTTTTTATTATTACTTACAAAGGCTTCAATGAGTAGTTCAAAATATCTAGTTGTACACCTTTATCACTTTTCATGTCAAGGCATGCATGTGCCCCTACTTTGACTAGAAATGTAGAACATGTCTTATGCTTGGTGATGATGAATTTGTGTGCATCACCTACTTGTCTACACAATTCTAGTACAATCAACTCATCAAAAGGATATCTTGGCAACTTATTTGGGGCTAGGATGCAACCAACCATTCTATAAATGAGGTAGGAAGAGATGTAGAATTTAAGGTTATTTTGTACCCTTAACATTTGGTCATGCATATTCTCACTTATAACTTTGCTCCTATCTATGTGTTGCTTCCAAGCAATAAGGGTTTCATGAACAAGAGCATCCATGGATAATATTCATTGATATCAGGCAACCCTACTAGTCTACTCAAGAGAGTGACTTTATGTCTTGCATCCATATGTAACATGATTCTATGAACTATCTTCAACTTCAACATTTGTTGTCCTTTCCTTGGTCCCTGCAGCAAATGGTTATTAATGTAGTCCATAGGGTCTTTGAAATTCTTATAATATTCATCTCTAGAAGCTACACTCATCTTTGCATAGTCATCATATGGAAGAATACCAAATACCCTTTCAATTGAATTTGGTGTCATGTCTAGAATTGCATCCCCTAAAGGCCCATAGACTTTTCTTTTTGCTACATTGTAGTGTTTGGCACAAGCCAACACTAGGTTTGAGTATTGGAGAGAAACAAGGAAAGTTGCCACCTACATTAGTCTAGATTTTACCAAATATGTTTCCCAGTAGCTCCTGCTGCTTGGATTTGAAATTCTTCTGAAGAACTCATCTAAGTCAATAGGAAATAGATCTGTATTTGTTATTTTCCTATTAGGAGACACTAACATGGATAGAGGATAGTAACTAAGAAACTTGTATTTCATTGGAGCCACTCTTTCTCTAGATATCACTTCATTTGCAAACAAACAAAATCAGCCAGGAGAATATATGACATAAGTCAAGATTTGTTAACATCATTAATATTACTATTCACCATAACATTCTTTTCTTAAAAAAAATATGAAATGTAGATGATAACAAGTTACTAGAACAAGTTCACTGTCTGGGTAACTTACCTCAAACATTCTAGATCAATTCCATCAACAATAATAGATGAGACATGATATTATAGACATTCCTCAACTGAATCCATCATCATATCTAGCCATATATACAACCACAACTCGAAATGCTCTAATATGACATAACAATAATATACATTCTTTAACCTTCCAGATGACATTACATCAGTGAGAGAATTTACTAGCACAATTGATAATCTTCTGATATGAAAGATAACACTCCTTCACATCAATGAAAGACTTTGTCCAAAAATCATCCCCTTTTTTCATTGATGTCAAACAAGAAAATGCTGCTTGCACATCAATAGAAATCTAATATGTCAGGATCAATAACTCCCCCTATCTAAAACAACCTAAGCTCTCTCCCATTAGAAGTATTTAGCATTTTGTGTCCATTTCTCCCCCTTTGACATCGATGACAAATATCAACTTCTCACAACATAATTTGTAAACATTTCTCCTTGCTAGATTCCCCTTGAGTTCATACATTAACAACCCTTCTGATATATCTTTGATTTTTCATAAGCAAGTCTTGAATTTTTTTGCAAGACCACCAGGTCTTCTTGTGATAGGGAATCAACACTCCCCCTCAACCTATGCTTCCTCTTGATTCAAGAAGAGGGAGAAATATCTTCTTTTGGAGATACTCAAAAGTATCCTTAAGAAGGGTTTTTATAAAAATATTTGCAATCTGTTTATTTGTCTCAACATATTCCATCTTCATCTCTTTGTTTGCAACCTTCTCTCTCAAAAATGATACTCAATTGCAATGTGCTTTTTCCTAGAACACATTACCAGATCCTTTGAAATATTTATAATACTTGTATTATCACAAAGAATTTAAATATGTGCACCAAATTCTACCTTCATCTCCTATAGGTTTTTATTCATCCATAATACCCAAGTGCAACAAGAAACTGCTACAATTTATTATGCTTTTGTGATAGAAAAGGACATCGAGTCCTTCTTACTCAACCATGACACTATATTGTCACCAAGAAAGAATGCTCCTTGACTTGTACTCTTCCAATAATCAACACATCTAACCAAATCCGCATTAGTTTATGTAGTCAAATTGTGCTTCTCACTCCTAGGATACCACAAACCAAAATATATTGTTGCTTTTAGGTACTAGAAAATCCTATTTACTGCCTTGACATGGGTCTCTTTAGGAATTGATTGAAATCCAACAACCATACCAATGACTTGCATGATATTTGGTCTACATGTAGTAACATAGAAAAAACTACCAATCATCAACCTATACAATGCATTATTTGTCAGAGTAGATGCAACATCCTTACTCAACTTACACTTAATAAACATAGATGTACCTAGCGATTTGCAATCTTCCATCTTAAATTTGCTCAACATATACTTTATATACTTGGTATAGGAAATAAATATACCATTTTATGATTAATAAATATGCAAAATAAGGAAGAATGAACGATTACCAAACATTCACATCTCAAACTCCTTCTACATTACATCTTATAACTCCTTATACATCAAATCATTGCTTCCTCCAAAGATAATGTCATCAACATAACTAAAACATTCAACAATTGATCATCATCTTTTTATATAAAAATTGCTATCTACACAACCTCTCCTAAAGACTTGTTGCTATAAATACTTATCTAATCTATAATACAGAGCTATTAGAGTATGCTTGAGTCCATATAAAGCCTTCTTCAATCTACACACAAAATCTGAATTGTCTATGCATTGAAACCCTTCTGGTTGATCAATATATGTGCCTCTTCTTCTAGCTCTCTGTTTATAAATACAAATTTAACACCCATCTGATAAATTTTAAAGTTCTTAAATGCTGATAGTGCTAAACACATTCTGATAGTCTCTATTCTAGTTGCTTGAGAAAATATCTCCTCAAAATCCATACCTTCAATTTGAGCATAACCTTTGCATACTAATATGGCCTTATTCCAAATCACCTTTCCTTAAATATTCAACTTATTTCTAAAGACCCACTTGATGCCAGTAAATTTTTTGTCTATAGGTCTTGGAACTAACTCCCATGTTTCATTTTTCTTAATCTGAGACAACTCTTCTTCCATAGCCTCTTGCCAACCTTTCTCCTTGCTTGCCTTTGCATAACTATTTGGTTCAATCTTTGACAATAGTGAAAAGTGCCCCTGTTCACTTGCTTTCTCTATTCTTTTCTGGGTCTTAACACCACTATCTTTATCTCCTATATAGAATGGTTCTTCTCCACATATCTTGCCATATTCTTAAAACTTTAAATTTTTTATTCATTTTCAGAGTCTTCTTCACTTCTGCAAACTAGTTCAACTTAGTCATTTTCTTTCGAAACCTAGGTGAGTGCATTGTCTCCTCAATACTCACATTCACACTTTCCACTACTCTCTTCAATCTCTTCCTATAACATCTATATTCTTTTCCTATCATATAATAACCAAGAAAAATACCCTCATCAAATCTAGAGTCAAACTTACCCAAATTATCTTCATCTTTTTTGATGTAGCATTTGCTTCTTAAGATTTTTAAATGCCTGATTTATGTCGATCTCCCATTCCATAGATCATATGGTGTCTTTGTAGTCCTTGGTTTGATATGAACTCTATTCAAAATGTATACTGCTGTGTGACAAGATTCTATCTAGTACATATCTGGTATCTGTGCCTACTCCAACATAGTTCTTGCTATATCTTGAACAATGTGGTTCTTCCTTTTTGCCACTCTATTTTGTTGAGTAGTTCTAGGAACTAAATATTGTCTCTAGATTCTATGCTTTGCACAATATTCTTCATATTTGTCAAAAGTAAATTATTTGACTATATTTGATCTCAAACATTTGTTTATTTTGCTAGTTTAATTTTCTACCAAATTCTTAAAGACCTAAAATTATTAAAAGCATCCGATTTCTCTTGTAGAAAACCAATCTAATAAACACTATAATAATCATCAATAATCATAATAAAATATATATCACCTTGTAAGCTCTTTGTTATCATAGCTCCAACTAGATCAACAAGAATCAAATCCAATTAATTTGCATTAGAATACTTCTTATTAGGAAATCTAGTATTTGTCGTCTTTCCCTCATGACAAGGTTTGTAATTGGTAGATGAAGACTTCTTGATATTAAGCATGTATCTTACCATCCCATTTGAGATAATTCTCACCACATCATCAAAATTAATGTGTCTCGATCTTCTATGCTAGAGCCAACTCTTTCTCTCTATATAAAAAAATAGTCCTATCCATTTACCCCACTTAGATGATAAACATAACTATCAATCCTACTTACTTCTGCAACCAACTTTGTGTTGGAATCTAAGAACACTGAGAGGGGGAGGGGGGAATGAATCATTGTTCTATCGACAAATGAATTTTTGAACTTGTTGCTTATGAACCAGTTAACAAAAAATAAAATTAAAGTGCATAAACCAAAAAACACATAAAGAAGCAACACCATTACACCAAAATTTATACGTGGAAAACCCTGTAAAGGGAAAAACCACAGTGGGGCTGATATCCACAATATCTATATACTTGATCAGGGTATACAAATATTACATAGAGGGGATTGCACATGAAATCAGGCTCACTGCTTAGAGTTCATTGCTCAACAAAAGTCTCACTGACTTACACAACATTACACAATGATTTCATACATAAATGAACTTATAGAGTACATCTGACCATGCTAGATAAGTTTCGGTTAAAGATCTGTCAACCTCTTCTGAACCAGTTTACTGATACCTTGTTTTGCTTTGTTCTGTACTACCAGTTAGGATTGCGCACGTGAAGTTGCGCAGAAAAGCTTCCACTTGTTGACCAAATTGCATATCATCAATCTATGACTGATTCGCATCCCAAATTGCATAACCATTGATATGAAATCCATCGCTAAAATGATCTCCCTTAAATACCCTTGTATCTTTTTCAACATGTCGACCTCAATGAAGAAAATAAACCCGTCGGTTGTCAGAACATGAAGCATGATATGCATTATCCCAATGATCATAATTAATGTCAGCCTTCACGCTACCATAAAAGCCACAAGAGATTTTATGGGGGTCCCAAAATACCTTAACCGGGTTTTATACTTAACTGGGTCCTAAATACATGTTACCGGTACCAAGACTAACCGGTTAACAAGAATAAAACAAAGTGTGTGTATACTGGTAGTGTATAGTGTATACCGGTTGGCACAATCTATGGAAAATGATAAGACAATGAATCTAGATGAGAAATACCAACACCTGAAGATGAGTTGCCATCAATGACAACTCTAAATGCAATTCACCTTATCGGATGAGTGTCAATTGCCAACAATCTCCCCCTTTGGCATTGATGACAACACTCATGTGAAAAATGATATCATCTCTGAATTTTCTCCCCCTTACCTATACATCCATGTAGTTATATACATCTAGTGTACTCCCCCTATGATATACATTTATTTTTCACTGTATTCCTGCCCCTTTGATATCAATGACAAAGCGGGTGTCCACCAAAAATGTTGTATAAATATAGACATACTGGTTCCTATACAAATTTCAAAATGTCAACATACAAAGTCTTCAAAACTGAGAAGTATGTGTCCCAACCTTGCTTGAGAGAATCAAGAATGGAGGCAAATCCATTCAAGAGAGTAGAATAATATTCTATAGCCTGAGATTCAGTGGGATCCTCTTGCTACATGTTAGATATACTCTATTTTGGGAAATAGCAGGGTATCAAGCAGGGGACCAATAAAATTCTGGAGCTCTGTTGCTCGCCTTATTGTGCTGTCCCTTTCCTTCTCTAGCCTCAAAATCTGATCCATAACTGCCAAAACTGGACCATCTAAAGAACTTGTTAAATTTATGGCCAAATTATAAGAATTAAAGATCTGAATCAAGTTATCTTTACAATCCAAAATTTTCTTGTCTATGGAAGCTGTGAGCTTTGAAAAATCTAGATAAGTCTTGTATACCTTTCCTCCTTCTGCTAATACCACATCAATGGACTGTAAACATGTTTGAAGTTTAGCTTTCTCTGATGCAATCATCACAAAAAATGTCTGCTTCTGAGCCTCAACAAATTTGTCTTTAGCCCCAGTTACAAAAATCTTAACCACATAATTATATTGCTTAGGAATGAATTCAATACTCTCTTGCAATTTATCGGATGAGATTGCGCTCTCTTTTTCCTTGATTTCTGGTACTAACCGGTTCAAAACCTCAAAAGTGTTCTAAATTAATTCTCTATCCTTAGAATCCTCTTGAGCCAATTCTTGTGTTGCCTGTGTGTGGAGTGTTGCGGTGGCCAAAATTTTCTTTGTCAGAGACATCATATGATAAGGCTTGTCAAAACTGATAGAAAAATGTGGCATTTTCCCTTTGGCTAAGGATTATGTGTCAATTGCCAAATTGGAAGGGAAGTTTGTCACTGTAAGATTTCCTGTGTCAGCTGGTGACTTACCCTCTGTATCCCTTACCTCCTGTGCACCGGTGGCTTTGCCACTTGGTGCCTCACTCACTGTTGGTGTATCGTTTGAGACCTTATCTTCTATACCTATATCCTTTGCAACATCTTCCTCTACATCATGTTCATTCTTTTCCAGAGGATTCTGAGTAACCTCAGTTTCAAAATTGGACTCACTACCTGATTGAGTAGTAACCGGTGGAGTGCTAACCAGTGGATCTGTATTTACATTCTGTTCATTTGTTTTTGCCGGTTCCTTATCCCTTGGCAATTGTATATTATGTGATTGAACAAAACTGAGACTCAACTCATAACCAAGACTCAAAATAATTCTAACCCATATGTCAATGGTCTCCTTCCGGATCTCTTCAAAATTTTCTAACATCAAGTTATTAATCCGGTGTTTAGGATTGAATTCAGTTGAACTTGTCTTATTGATTAAATCTACAATCTCTAGTGGAGTTATTGATGGACATAGATTGACCAAACTTGTTTCCTTTATTTGCTGGTCCAAAGTTTGTGAATGCAATTTTCTGACCTCTAACTTATCATACAATTCCTTGGGCAAAATTTTCTCTAACTCAATCAAATTCCTACTAAAAGAATCAAGATATAAAACAATTGCCTCCTCTAACTGCTTGTTGTCCTTATCATTAAAATCATCATAGAATGCATAAATATTATCCAAATTACCATCATTAATGATCTGATCGATAATGTCTTGAACATCTAACTTCTTCTTACTAGTTCTTCTCTTTGTTTCCAGTTTAGATTTCTCATCGGACCTAGGCTTTCGCTTATGTACAATTGTGATTTTGGGAGTCTTCTGGGGAGGCTCCTTCTCAGGTTTTTTCTTCTGTTCTTTGTTTTCTCTCACAACCCTAGCAAAAACACCTTTCTTCTTTGGAGCATGTTTGATTTCTTCATCAGATCCAGTCTCCTCAGAAGATATAGTCAATGTAGTGCCTATCTGGTTTTTGTTTCCTCTTCACTGATTCCTTCGGCTTGGGGCTGATAGGCTCATCGGATGGTACTTCCAGTTGTTTTGATGAGTGTTGTAACCAAGACCATAATAGGAGTGGCCTGAGCTACCTTCTTCACTTCTCTCTCCTCCTTCCTCTTCTGCTTCATCTCGTCCTTTCTCCAGGCTTCAAGGATTTTAACTTTTTGTTCAATTTTAGCCCTGGCATGACCCTCATTGATTAGTGTCTCAATTGCAACCCTTGTCATCTTCTTTCTTATGGCGGGTGCAACTTCTTCACAATGAAACTTTATACCTTTTTCTTGAGTTGTGCCAAATTTTTCTTCTTTTTCATCAATTGGAGGTTTCAATAAATGTTGTGCATAAGCGTCTAGTGTGGCCTCATCCACTTCCTAACCCATTGACATGATCCAGACTGTTCTAAGATAGACTGCCTCCATCATGCATTCATCTTTATTAACCATAAAATAAATAGTATCTTTATATTTTTCTACATTTTCCTTTGGAATTCTAACTCTATTTTTCATTTCTTCTTGGAAAGTTTTAAAAAATGCCCATAGATTAGCCTTTTGCTGTTTATCACCTTGACTATCTAATATTTGAGCTATTTGGGTGGCTACCAGTTTATCAAAAGCCCACTATATTTTACCATAATCAGACATCATATTAAAAAAGTAAAATGCCAAGCATATGACAAAAGATCCATACCAAAATGCGTTGTTCTTATCTTGCTTTATCTTCTGAAGATTAGTCATTAATTCCTTTAGCATCACACTGCACAGGTCATAGCCTGTGTCCTCCTTCACCATTTGATGTGCAATGAGGATGTTGTTACCTGAGATAGAGCTCAGCCGGTTTGACTGATAAAATTTGTAACCGAATACCATTGCTGCAAATTTAACATCAATATCTCTAATATCATCTACTCTCATTGATCTACCATCGAAGGTGGCACCAGTGAGTTTGTAGAGTTCAGTGTTGGAAAGTTTTGACCTAGGGCCTGGTAAACCTCCAACCTTATTAAGGCATGTAATATTCTTAATGAATTCCTTTTTAATTTTATACGGCCAGTCCAACCATAGGAATTCCCCATGAGTGCGGCTGAGAATATACCTGACCCATTCATCCTCGTTGAAAGTCGAAAAATCTGTGAATTGGGTAAAACCCTTCTTCTGCAAATGTGCATATACTGACTTCAACTGATTGTCAGTGATTAGGTGCTCAGTAAATACACAAGACATCTCATAACTCCCAATTTCCTCAATATCACAATGGATGTATGCCCTACTGTCTTTAGTGTGAAAAATACCATGACAAACACTCGAAAATTTTCTTGACGATTCATCCAAAAGAGATTGAAAAGGATGCTTCTTAAATTCTGGATGAGGGTGGTTCTTAATTTTCACTACCAAAGGAGTATCAACATTCGATGACAATGTATCTCTAATAGCCAAACCATTATTGAATAATTTCTCCCGATGGCTGTAGTCGCTTCCTACCCGGTGGGTGTTTCAAATGTTGCGGTCGCTTCCTGCCCGGTGGGTGTTTGAAACCTTGTGTCTTCTACTCATGCTCCTTCCTCTATGATCAGTGGAATCTTTGGGCCATCGATTGTTGATGGTGGCGATGGGAATGTGGGTTTGGATGCAGAGCTTGTTGCGACCGCCCCCATTTCGAAGGGGATTTCTTCCTGTTCTTCTCCTCGTGCCCTAGTGTTTGTGGCTAGAGGTGGTTTGCCTGCTCCACCTCCTGGGGGCACCCGCCCATATGATGGGGTCTTGAAGAAGGTTGTTTCAGTTGCTGATCCTTTTCCTGTCTATAGGTCCATTGCCCTTTCTTTGGAGGAGGATACTGTGGCTGAGATTGATCATGCTGCTTCCGTTTTTGCTGCTCATGGTCTCATTTGTAGATTTAGGGGTTTTTGGCTTAGCCTTCCAAAACTTGATGCATGGATTTACAAGCATTGGGAGCCCCTCATTTCTGGTACAATTCATATTTTCCCTTTAGCTATAGGTTTTTTCATAGCAAAATTTGACATTGTTGAGGACATAAATTGTATTCTGTGTGATCATTTCTTTAGTTGGGATGACCGTTTTGTGTTAATGGTTAAGCCTTGGCACAAAGATCTCAATCCCTCCTTCGAAACTTTCAATAAGATGCCTTTATGGGTTAGAATCCCTAACCTTCCACTTCATCTTTGGGTGGATTCTCTTCTTGAGGAAGTGGGTGAGGCTCTTGGGGACTTCCTAATGTTCGATTCTGATTTCTTTAATATTTGCCATTGTACCTATGCTTGCATCTTGGTGGATATTGATGTGTCTAAGGGATTGCCTGCAGAGATTAAACTTATGTCTCCTAAGGGACATTGGATTAATCCTTTGGACTATGAAGGGATTCCCTTCAGGTGCAGAAGGTGCTTTAAAATGGGTCATGTTGCTGCCAAATGTGATCTTGGTGTTACTAAGAAACACTCTGTGTCTTGGTGGAACGCTGCTTCAGCTCAACACTATTCTGTTGTGAAGAATTATTCACAACGAAGTTTTTCCCAGGCAGTTACTCAGGACAACCCAGCTACCACAACGGTCCCATTGACAGATGGGGTGGCTTCCCTCATGGTGGGTTGCTTTGTTTCCTCATGGCTTGAGGTTGCTGTTGGGGGTTGTGGGTTGCCGACTGGTGTTTCTTCTGTTGAGGTTGTCCCTCCCGTTGCTGTTAGGAAGGAAGGTGATGTTGTTGGCTCTTTGGTTACTGGATCTGTCCCGGTTGTTGGATGTGACCGGTCTTCTAGGGTTGTTCCTATCTTTGGGGAGATTGCTGGTGTGGTCCCTTTGCTTGGTTCTGTTACCAGGGTTGATTCTAGCTCTAGCCTTGCTAGTCCTGCTAGAGATACATCGTTTGCTGGTCACTCCAAGGTTGCTGGGTTTCCAGCGCTAGATTCATTGGAGTGGCAAGATGAGGCTGCTAAAGTCGAAGATGGTTGGATTAAGGTCAAAGACAAACATTCTAAGTGGTCTTCTCCTTCTTTTGACACGACCCTTCAATCCCACAAGAAGGGTTCCATAGGGATATCCTAACTTAGAGGGGTTGTCTTTACCCTTGTGGGTAGCTAGAAATTTCTTTGCTTTTTTCTCTTTGTTGGCTGTTGTTTGTTATGGTTTGCTTGCAGTTGGGTTTTTCTTTTAAGGCGGTTTTTCTCTTTGGGGTCTCTACCTTTTTTTGTTTTGTTTTGTCTTGTATTGGTTCTGTTCTGTTTTGTGAACTTGATTGAATATCTCATGTGGTGGGTTGCAGAAGCCCCTTTTAAAACCTGTTTTTACTTAATAAAAAACATTCGATGACGATGCCATGATAAATATCTAGGGTTTCTGCAAACGGTCAATACCTTAAGATCTTGCTGGATGATGAAATGCTCTTTGAATGTAGATGCTCGCACAAATCGCCTTTGGACTCTTGAAATGCTCTCGAAATTGCTCTTTAGAATGCTTGATTGCTGTGTGAAGAAATGACTTAACTTTTTCCCTTTTATCTGGGTATACAAATACCCACAATATCTATATACTTGATCAGGGTATACAAATATTACATAGAGGGGATTGCACATGCACTCAGGCTCACCGCCTAGAGCTCACTGCTCAATAGAAGTCTCACTAACTTAAACAACACTACACAATGATTTCATACACAAATGAACTTATAAAGTGCATCTGACCATGCTGTATAAGTTCCGATTAAAGCTCTGTCAACCTCCTCTGAACCAGTTTACTGATACCCCGTTCTGCTATGTTTTGTACTACTGGTTAGGATTGCGCACGTGAAACTACACACAAAAGCTTCCACTCGCTGACCAAATTGCATATCATCAATCTATGACTGATTCACATCCCAAATCGCATAACCACTCATATGAAATCCATCGCTAAAATCATCTCCCTTAAATACCCTTGTATCCTATTCAACATATTTGCCTCAATGAAGAAAATAAACCCGTCGGCTACTAGATCACAAAGCATGATATGCATTATCCCGATGATCATAATTAATGTTGGCCTTCATGCTACCATAAATTCCACAAGTGATTTTATCGAGGTCCCAAAATACCTTAACTGGGTTCTATACTTAACCGGGTCCCAAATACAGGTTACTAGTACCAAGACTAATCGGTTAACAAGAATAAAGCAAAGTGTGTGTATACCGGTTGGCCCAATCTATGCAAAATGATAAGACAATGATTTCGGATGAGAAATACCAACACCTAAAGATGAGTTGCCATCAATAACAACCCTAAATGTAATTCACCTTACCAGATGAGTGTCAATTGCCAACACTTTGTGGTATCCTTCTTGATTTCACAACCTTTTGCATTGAATGAAAGGTTGTAACCATTGTCACATATCTGACTTACACTCAATAGATTATGTTTGAAACCTTCTAAATATAGGATATTATAGGTTCTTGTCTTGCGAACATCAAGACTCAAAATACCTCTATCGAGGATATATTTTGAGAATTTATCTTTACCCTTCACTTCCTTAGTGATCCTCTATTTCAACCTATTTATCTCTTTTCCATCATAAAAAAATTCTTTCACAAGAGAAACCCCATCATCATCATCATCATCATCATCATCATCATCATCATCATCATCATCATCATCATCATCATCTTTGAACATAATTCCAATATTGCTAGAAGGAGTATCCATCACCACATGAATAGGGCCTTTTCATGATCATTCCCAGAAGTGCATTGACCTTCTTCTTCATTAGATGAACAACTGTCCTCATTTACAAAGAAACTCTTCCAATTCTTATTAGTTTTTTTCTTCTTATTGAAAGATTTCTTCCCATTCTTTTGACCTTCATTGAACTAGAATATTTGTACAAAAACTTAAACCATAAAATGCCATATCACACCACAATTGAAACTTTTGAAAGACAACTTACCCTTATACTTATCAAAACCTCTTTGCAATCCTCTAACAAAATTAGCTTCTTTTGGATGTGATTCATCATCAAAATTTGGCTCATCTTGCTTCATTACACTCGTTGAACATCATTCCAATATTGCCAGTAGGAGTATCTCATAAGTAGCCAGAGACCCATGTAACTCATCCATAGTCAACTTGTTCAAATATTTAGATTCTTCAATTGTAGCCACCTTTGGATCAAATCTTGGTGATAGAGATTTGAGTATCTTCTTCATAATTACTAGTTTCCTTAGTCTTGACCACGTCCTCTAATAAAACTGACAATCTCATCAACCTAGAGTAGAAATGGAGCAACGTTCTCATCCTTTGCTTTAAACTTTCAAACCGATCTCTGCAAGTTTGAAGCTTTGCTTCCTTAACTTTAGCATCTCCTTCATATATTTTATACAATTTGACCTATACATCCTTCATTGTCTTGCAATGCATAACCTTCACAAACTCAAAATTATTTAAACCACATATAACAACATTCTTTGTTTTGACATTATTATACATGCCCTCTTTCTAGCTTTATTTTTTGGGGGAATTCTGGGTATTTCATATCCATTCGCAACTACAAAACCTCAAACTATAGAGCCATCAAATAGGATTCCATCCTTTCACTCCAAAAAACATAATTAGATCCATCAAAAAGTGGAGCACAATTTGAGGAAAAACCTTCATGAGCAATTAAGTGTTCCATCTCAAATCTACCTCAATCTATTAATATTTATCCAAGGAACTTGGATTTGATACCAATTGAATGACAAACAACATACTGAGGGGTGAGGGGAGGGGTGAATCAATATATCTCAATTTCAATACAATTAAACATTAATCACCATTAATTACTTCTCCAACCATAGATCATAAAACATCAATGTAGCTTAATTCAATCTTCCTAATGCTGTATCAATTAAACAACATAAAAGAACACACGTCCACACAATGAACACCAGATATATGTGGAAACCCAAGATAAGAAGATAAGAAAAACCACAGTTAGGATAGCTTCTTGGATCTACTGCCCAAATCCAGCCTCGAAAAATAAGTAATTACTTACAATCTTAAGTCTATTGATGTGTTTGCATGCACCGACCCACTGGAGACACCAATCCTCAACACAAGGGTTTGAGAACCAGCTTAGTAGGTAAGACATGAATCCTACCAAATTACAAAGATGTGATATACAGACCTTGAAGCTTGATAAATTAGCTTGCACTTGATATGATCAACCTTCAGACACTCTCACATAACATATGAGCTTCTGATAATGACATGCATGATTAGGATGTAACTCACATTACACTCATTTTGATTTTTTGAATTAAATCCCTAATTACATAGCATTCTAATGACACACACACCCTAGGAAAAATCCTATGCACATATATATATATATATATATATATATTACATTTATAATTACATTCATGTGTTAGACTATAACATAGAAATAAAATGCACAAGTCAGCCACACAAACACTCCTTGATCAAATGTGTCCGAAAGTGTAATAGGCCAGGTCCAATAGCCCACACATAACTACAAAAGAAAGAACACACTACATAGTTCCCAACGTAGCCTCATTTAGTACCGATGGTCATCCACACACTATCTCTAGTGAGCACACACTACAAGCCTCTGTCGCATCAAGTTAGAACAACAACCTAGTTAATTCACTAGTATAGTGACCCTTTTGTCACTTCAAACTTTCTTCTTAATAAATATAAATTTCAAAAACTTTGGAATATGATGAAAGATGTGTAGACATACTCTTGTTTCAAACCACAATGCATAACTTATAAACATTTGGAAATGCAAATCATAACAAGTTACCAAAACAAGCTTAGTGTCTGGGTAACTTACCTCAAACATTATAGATCACTTTCATCAACAAGAACAATCAAGACATGATATTATGAACATTCCTCAATTGAATCCATCACCATAACTAGCCACATATACAACTATAACTCATAATGATATGATATGATATGACATGACAATAATATATATTCTTCAATCTTTTGGATGCCATTGCATCAATGACAAAATTGATTAGCACAACTGATACTCTTCTGACATCAAATACAAGACTCCTTTGACATCAATGACAACATATGTCCAAAAATATGGCCAGTGTGGATTTGTTTCAACTTCAGTTTACATGATTAGCAAACTTGAGGCAGTTCTATCAAAGATATGACATAAGTTACCCTAAATGCAAGCCAACTATATTTAAGGTGTATAGGCTATAAAATGAATGCAAGTTTAGATGAAATAAATTATAAACTTTTGAAACATGTCATATTTATGTTTGTCTTTCAAGTATAAAATAATGTAATTCAATGAAAAGCTTAATTGTGTATTTTTGAAGACGATTAGAGAATGAGTTTAAGTATAAAGTTAAATGCTTTAGCACAATTTTAATTTCATCTTTACATCTAACTAATAATGCCTTGCTTAATAATGCAACTATACACATGGATTATTCTTTATCTTTTCCTCTACACAACTCTTAACAACTTCTACAATTTTTACTTTTCACCCATTTACGTAAAAATCTCTTTCAATCTCAATTTTAAGTATTACAAACATGTCTTTTTCTCAAGAAGAAGAAACCCTTAATTATTAACAATACAAGGAAACCATCACTACAAATATAATGAGTGTGATAAGTGTTGTTAGCGAGGAAGATTTGAGGAAGTATATTGAGTTGGTCTTTAAAAAAATTCCTTATTCAAAATTAAATCTATTTTTTCTTTTTCTTTTGTTTTTTGAATGGTTTGAAATATTCTATTTAAATATCAAATAATTGAATAACCAAATATTAATAATAATCTTTCATTACAATTAGAAACAAAAATGATAATTAATTATCTTATTTTTATTCATAAAAAGTTATATAAGTTTATTGATGTTTGGAAATAGCTAGTAGCCAAGACCAAGTGGTGACTAAAATTATAGAAGTTTTGTGAGGTGCCTAAAGAAAACATAGATGACAATGTTTTCTAACAATTGAAAGCTTTGCAATAATTAAACACTATCACAATCCATACAAAACTTGAAATGGTAAGCATCAAGAAATGTGTGCTACTCTAACACTAGCCAATAAAATAACCGACCAACACAAAAGTTATTGCATAAACGTACATTAGTAAATGTGTGGTACTCCAAAACTAGTCAATCAGTTAAACAACCAACATAGAAGTTGTTACATAAATGTATATCAATAAATGTGTGGTATTCGAAAACTAGTCAAATAATTAAACAACCAACATAGAAGTTGTTACACAAACGTACATCAGTAAATGTGTCATATTCCAAAACTAGCCAATTAATTAAACACGCAATATAAAAGTTGTTACACAAATGTACATCAATAAATGTGTGGTACTCGAAAACTGACCAAATAATTAAACAACCAACATAGAAGTTGTTACACAAATGTACATGTATCCATAGAAAAATAAATTCTTAGTTATGGTCTGCTAAAGAGACCATAGGTGCTGCCCTACAATCCAATTCTACTTTATGACGAGTCCTATATTTATGTCAAGTTGTCAATATTTCAGTCATAGACAATGTCTTCAATATTCCAATCTTAGAGTCTTATGAATTAATTATCGAAAAATATGCAATGCCTTCAACACTCTACTCTCATAGACTTTTATGATCTGATTAATCTATATGTCAATGTGACAAGGAAAATAATTTGCGCTTCTCCCTTCTTGTGACTACCTTTTGATTCCAACAAGTTGAAAAATAAAAATTTAGATATTCTAATACAAATAATAAAGTCTTAGATTTAATAGATAATTATTTGAAAGTTCATTTCTTTTAAGATTGTTTAAATTCTTTTTAATTTTAATATTGACTGTACAATCATAACTAAAATTTTACAATATTTATGCTATATTCAACATGAATACCCTTAACATTTTAAAAAGTTCGATTCATTTTTTGATGGATCATGGAGTGTGTGATCTGAAATGTTGAGCAAAAAATCATACACAAGTACATTTGTTCAGTTAAGCTCAGATTTCATTAACAAGAGCAGATTATCTGCCTCTGATGTATCATGTAAGTTGCATTCAAAGTTGTTTTATGTTTCGCTTTTAAGAATATATATATTCTTCGATTTTGTTGAAATTAGATGCACGCTTTCATATAATATCAATCTTTCTATACCATATATAGAAAACATTTTTATTAAATTGAAATTTGAAATGATTAAAATCTTCACCATGTCTAGGCACAATCAATGTCTCTTAGAAACTCGTCAGCTAACATAAATTTATAATTTTACTTGTTACAAGTCTACTAAAATAATCTTAAAGGCAGGTGATGTTATCTAGATTTTGAAGTTCAAGTTCAAGATTAAAATTTCATATTTAAAAAATAAATGTTATTGATGTTTTCCAGACACATGTACATATATCTGTAAAAAAATAAATTCTGCATATGCTACTGCTAAAAGAAACTACACTTAATGTGCATACGGTGCCCTATAATTCAACCCTCCTTTATGATGAGTCCTTTGGACGCATGTATCAAATTCTTATTATTTTCATTATCACACCCTTGTTCGTTGGATTACATTGGTCCCTTCTACTCCCAACTATGGCCTTTTCCAGCAAATCAAGATTTATCCCAACTTTTCAAATGACATAGATCACACGTATCTAATATTTTATTTGGAAAATCTTGCTTAAAGTTATAAAATGAAAAAAGAGGAGATGAATTTTTTAGGTGACAGCGGTTGCCAATATATAGGTTGACTTCATGTCTCATGGAACAAAAATAAGACAAATTATATGGAAGTTGTGAACATAACTCATTGTTCTAGTGACCATTAAATAGTTATTATTTGATTTTAATCATTTTTTTAATAATTTATTCAAGATTATGGATAATATAGAGGTCTGTATTTTGTGACACAGATAATTGTAAATCTCATCAGTCAATACTTATGTTTGATAATCTTAATTGTAAATCTTGATCAAACTTAATGCAGATAGTCTCAACAAATTCTTTAAGGGGAAGGAAGCCCCTGTTAAGCTACAAGGTGACTTACCAGTGAGAAATTACCACACTCGTGGAACCAAGTATGCCTCATGATTATGAAATATTTTACCCCCTAAGGTCGTCACAAGGTTTATTACTGTATACAGTGAAAAATGATGATGAAAATCTATTGTAAAACCATAAAGATTCAACCACAAACAATCTAAGTTCTACAACCAAACATTCACCATACACCAATGAAGATACCTAAGATCATGCAAATCAACAAAATAAAGCAATATTACCATTCACATGTCAAGTAGGGTTTCAATCTCCATTGTCTCCTATCTCCATTGATCTTGTTTGATATATTTGCTCTCAAATTTTATGTGTGCACAAGAGCTCAACAACGAACGGATTGTGGTTGATAGCTTGATCGCAAGAAGACTTGATTGCCGCAGTTGTTAGGGTTGATAATGACGGAGAGTATCTTCTTATATAGAAGACACTTTAGGGAATGGAGGGATAAAATTAAAAGATGAAGATGATAAATGGTCGGCTAAGATTAAAGGGTAGGTAGAAGAAATAATAAAATAGTGAAGGGGGTAGGTAAGAAAAGAATAAAGAGATAAGTGACATGTGTCATAGAAGAAAAAACTAATGAATTAATTAAATAAACAAAGATTTATTTAATTAATAGAAGAAGTGGGACCAATTAAATAAATTAAAAAATTTATTTAGTTTAGGAAAGAACAATTTAAATAAATAAAAGTATTTATTTAAATAAGAAAAAGGCTAGAAAAGGTTAAAATGAATTAATTAAATAAATAAAGATTTATTTAATTAATAGAAGACTTAGGGTAAAATAAATAAAAATATTATTTAATTAGACATGACAATTTTAGGTGTCTACAATTACTATTATCACTTGCCTCTACTAAATCATTTTAGGATCAATGACACCATTTGTCTTCCCCATTATCTGCTCCACTCTCTTGAAAGCTCCATCGAGGAAGACTTGGACGCCAAAAAAGAAGATAAAAGGCCCATTCCTCTCCACCAAGGTTTGATTTGTAAACTATACTCCTACCATTTGGCCTTATGCCCCCCACAAAATATTATGATGTTTCAAGCCCCTCTTCATGCCTCTTACCCTTTGCCTACAAATGCGGGTGGTGTTGGAGCTCAAAATTGCAGGAAACCAATCCCTAAAGGTATGCAAAGCCTTGTGTTCAGGTTCAACATTTAATTCTGGCCAATTGATGAAATAAATCAATTTGATTGTAATTCCCTACTCTTTAGGATTTGCTAAACCTAGGTAGGCGCACCTTCCAATTAAGCAGATTTAGTCTTTCTTTAACCTATCTTCTATTGCAGGAAACCAATCCCTAAAGGTATGCAAAGCCTTGTGTTCAGGTTCAACATTTAATTTTGGCCAATTGATGAAATAAATCAATTTGATTGTAATTCCCTACTCTTTAGGATTTGCTAAACCTAGGCGAGCGCACCTTCCAATTAAGCAGATTTAGTTTTTCTTTAGCCTATCTTCTATCTCTATCACAGAATGGCATGAACTTCTGGAATAAATTAATTTAACTTCTAACCCTACTCCTATCTCCTACTTGCATGAAAATGAAATTGAAAAATATATGTAATCATTTGATTAATCTTGAATTGAAATTTATATGTAATAGACCAGTGCCATCTTTTCTTTTGGGTTACAGAGTCACCCTTTTCCAGACCCTCATGTATAACTTCGTGAGATAATTTTTAAATTCACCACTTGGATGAATCTATCAACTAATCCAACTCTCAATAGTATTTAATTAATGTTGGCCACAACAACAAGTCCAACTGAATTTAACTTTCCTTGAAAGACCAATTAGACATGAAACATAAAGACAAGGAACTCACAAATGATTCTTGTTTATCGAATTGCCATGACAACACATTTCATAAGAAGATTTAAGATAACATTCATTTACATAAAATGAAAATCACAAAGAACTGATTTCCGTAACACAATTGAAAGGAAAATACTGATTGTATTACTTAAAATAATATTATATTTGATCTCTCATCTCCCTCCTCCATATCTACATTTTTTTTTACTATTTATATATGCATAATGTGGTTGAATGGGCACCATACCCCTTTTGGGGTGAAAAGTCACTATTTTACATTAAAATTTTAAAACCTTTGAAAAATGATAATATACTAGTTTAGTCAATAACTCCATTTTAAGCTATCTTTTGGTATTTTTCTTGATCGATAGCTCAAAAGACCTTCTTAGAATCTAAAAGTTTTACTGGAAGTAGGAAACTTCATTTTATGAAATGGGTCTTCGTCAAATTTTATATTTTCACACATTTAATGACTAGTCAACATCTTCTGGCATGTAGGTCAAATAGCTTTTCAGCGTACTTACAGTCTTCTGTATGGTCTGTTAGAGTATTTGGGTATTTACTTGATTAATTAAACAATATTTGTTTAAATATTTAAGTTCCCTTTATCTCTTTTACACTTAAGCTAACTTTAGCTGCATAATAATTAATTCTTTTATTAATTATTATGTGCAAGCCTATGTTTTCCTTTTTAGGGTTTCTTGACCTATTAAAGGTTGAGTTCTTTCTTTTCATTGTAAGGATTATCACATTACACTTTTTTGTGAATATTGAACTCTCATCTTTTGAGCATATTTTCTGTGTTCTTTGATTTTCAGTTATTTTGCTTCCTTGCTTCTCCTTGTAACAGATTGTTTAGCTTGTAGAAGATCTTTAAGCTCATGTGGTGTTGTGTTTCTCAACTCTCACAAGGTATCAGAGCTTCAGATCTGTAGCTATCTGTTCTTGTTTTGAGAATTTTTGCATTGGAAGCAGATCTAAGGTTTCAGGAAGTTTTTTTCTACAGCCAAAAACACATCATACAGACCTAAGATTTTTATTGGATCTTGGAAACTTGATTTTATGAAATGGGTCTTTCTTATATTTTCAAGATTTTCTCATTTTCATTCTCTATCCACATCATCTTTTATGCAGGTCAAAAACACCAATCTTTCATGGAGGTCCATTTGAATTAATTTATTCATATCCTTATCTTATCCTCTTTTCTCTAGGTTTTCAATTCATTCACCATCCATTTGTGCCATTTCCATAAAGTGACCACCATTTTAAATAGTAGAGTTCTTGAAATTATTTGGAAATTTCAAGCCCCAATAAGTGGAATTGGCTGCCCCCAAATTTTCCAACTCTCAAGTGAAGCCTTTACTTCTTCATTCATTCCTTCCTCCTCTGTGACTATCACAAAACTTGGCCCTCCCACGTTTTACTCACCTGTTATTTCTACTATCCGAGAGTGAAAACCCACATGCTCTAAGGGCAAGAACAAATCCTCGGGTAAAAGGAAGCGAATTATCATTGACAATTTCAACTATGAATAAATTGAGGAAGAGGACCCCAATATTGAGATTGAAGAGAGGAAGCAGTCACACAAGATTGCCTCTTGTGATGCGTGTGATGGAAAAAGATTAAAAAAAGACTACTGTTGAGTCTTAAGAGGATATTGAGGAGGGTGATGGTGGGACTCTAAATAAGCTTGACGAGGAGGACTTGGTGGCTGGGGATGCTGAGGTAGGTGAGGAGGCTGACATTGACCCTCCTCTGGACTCTTAGGAAGTGATGATGGAGAAGGTGGACCTTGTTGAAGAGCTGGAGAAGGTGGACTCAATCAAAGTGCTATAGAAGGTGGACCTTTTTAATGTCTTGGGGCTGAATATTGGGGATGAGTTGGACAAGGGTAGGGAAGGGTGTGGATTGGGTAGTGTTGTTGAGAAAAAATATAGGGGGAGAAAAGGAAAAAACAAGAAGAAAGGGGTGAGGAAAGAGGAGAAGAGGAGCTGCTAAACTGCTGAAGATGTGCAACAAACCCTGAAGGTGGACGAGAATGCAGAGATGAGTGGCCAGTTGATGGATGGTGAGCTACATGCCTTGAAATGAGAAGTTCGTGAGTTGAGAAACAAATTGGAAATCCAAGGAGTGAACGCGGAATTGCAATCCCTAAAGATGGAGGTTAAGAAAATGAAGAACATATGGATGCTCGGGACAAGTAGCTGGCAAGCATAAACAAGTTTTGCATAAGAGTGATTCATAGCTCAACAAACACCCTCTATTTGCTACAGGACAAGTCCCTGGAAGGAGAGGATGAAGATAAGAAATCGTGCAGGTAGCTCTTCAAGTTTCTCACACATGACTGGGACAATGTACTTGTGCAAGTTGGTTTACGTAAGTTTGGTCCCTAGGTCTAGGTTTTTTAACATGGTTACTTTGGACTTACGAGGTTTATCCCCTGTTGATTCTTATTTATTGTTTCTTTGTTTGGACTTTCTGGTTTTATTTTGATTATCTTTTTGTTGTGAATGTGCTATTGAATGCCTTCGGGCCGTGTTAAGGGATAACACCCTTGTTCTTGTTAGTTTTAATATAAAAAACATTGACCTAAGATCTTAGCTCTTCAAGAACTTTCACATGCTTGATATAGGATAAAAATGAAGCTCATCTAATCAAATTATCATCTTTGAAAGATTTTTACTAAATGAAAAACCTTAATTGAATTTGACTTACTCATTATGAAACCCTACATGTTGTAAACACAATTGATTTTCTATAACTAAATTTCACAAACTCAGGATGATCAACAATCAAACACTTTAGACAAAATTATAATCTTCAAAAGATTGCATTGGAAGGAAAATAGCTAGAGTTATCATTCATTGTGATACGTTTACCCATGGCCAAATGTGTGAACCTAGTATGAAAGTCACATATTCATTCATTTTGAGATCTTTCCAAAGAAAATGTAAAGATTAAAGCAAAATATGCTATTTAGTTTAACAAGTTTGAACTATGTGAAAATTCCAAAGTGACAAGAAAAAGAAAGCAAAACCGTTATCTAAGAGAAAAAATCTCTAATCCTTATTTATTAGCTTTCCATATTACTGAGATCTTAAATGCTAAAGGTTGTACACATGTTTGAAAGTTGTATTTTAATTTTCATACTTTAGGATGTCTATCATCATCTAAGCACCTCATAGGAAGGTAAGTTAGGATACACAAATATGGGAAAAGCAAAATATTATTTCATATAATTATTTTTTAAGTGATGAATAATGATGAAACCACTAGTTGGACATTTTGGACTTGGTAACTAAAATTTTAAAAAGAACCATCATTAATGATACATTTTAGAGTTAGTGGACTCTTAAGTATGCACCTTTAATTTAGAGAAGAGTTAAAAGGGAGAATTCAATAATGACGCATCTTAATTTTAGGTGTGCTTGTGGTCTTGTATGTGTCACATTAGGTGGATGCTTTTGATATTTTTTTGGTCATATTAATGACACATCAAATATTTAGATAAGATAGATTTATCTAAATGACTTTTTTGAGGTTAAAAAAATGATTAAGAGGTGATGCACATGAATCTTTCCTTTGTGAACACATACCCATTATATGTTTCCATTGACTTGCTTTCTCCATAAAATTCAACATGTTAATTGGCACAACTCCACACTAAACTACCACATGACCACATTTACTCTTCACTCTTCAATATTTTTGTGTATTAGATGGAACAAAAATATGAAATATTAACACATTTGAAAATGTAATATATTGCTTTAAATGCACAGGGGCTCAATAGTGATTGTCTTCTTTCTTGGAATATAATATGTTTTTATTGATAGTTGTTCACTTTATTGTTGGTTGGTTCATGGCTTAATTTTAAATAGGTTTTTATCATCGTTCTAGTAATGAAAATAGTCGGTGAGGAAGAAGGTTGTGATGTAGACTATTGGGTATTGCATGAATTTTTTACTTGATGTTGACACAACAACATTGATGAGGAATGTGTGAAGAGAATGTGGAGGTCTATTTGGTGGTTGTCTCATTTCATCTACACATTTGGCTTGAAAGGGAAGGTGAAGTCCTCGTAGCTCACTAAGGAAATGATCTACACAGTCTATTTTTTTATATTTGATTTGTTTGTCTTGTAGATTATTTATTCAATTGTTAATATTATATATTAATTATGTGTGATGGAAAATGTTTGTTGCACTTAACTAATGTTTTTGATTAAAGTAAAAACAGGTTTTGAAGGGGCCCTGAAACCCTTTACAAAATGAAATTACAAGATAAAAGCATTAAGAAACCAGGAGGAACATACTTTAAAAAAAACAACAAAATAACTAGAAAAAACCAGCAAAGACCAGACAAAGAACAAAAAAGGAACTAATTTATGTTTTTTAGGGCATTAGCCAAGTTACTGCTAATCCCATACAAATCTTTGGTATTATCCCTAAGATTAGGGATTTCCTTAGTAGACGCAACAACAACTTTCTTAACACTCGCTCTAGTTCTCTTTGCTGCTCCACTAGGTGTAGCTTCCCCACTTCCAATCTTGATTATCTTCATCCATGTCGAGGTCCACGACCGGTTTGCACTTAACTAATGTTATAATTATCAATATTTAACTATTAATTATCTAGGAATCTCTAAAACATTACATGATAAAGTTGGATTGACTGACTATTATTTTGAAAATCAATGGTTGCTACATTTTTGAGTGGAATGATTGTTTCATTATTCTATACCTAAAGAAATGATTAACTCTAGAGTTTGTAATATTTTTTTCTTTCTTTTTAGTTTATTTATTTTACTATTTGTAAATAGGTATATCTCCAAGAAAATAAATATTGCGAAAGTTTATAACCCATTTTATTGTGTTTATGAATATAATTTATATTCTCTCTTTTGTGTTTTGTAGAACATTCATTATTTATAGAAATTTAAATCTTCTATTCAATCATCACTATGACCTACCAAACTTAATTTATAATTTGAAATATTAAGCTCTATCAATCACTAAATTATATTGACCAATTTTCTCCTAATAGAAAATAAAAAATTTGAATGTTTGTGGAATATATTGATTATCTTGAAAGCCTAATAATAGGCACCACATTGTTGAGTTCAATGCTATGGATCCATAATGTTATTTTACTGGCCTATAGCCAAAAAAATTACTAGCTCTTTATTTCTAAACTTTTATCCTAATATTAGTTTATATATCTTGTTATTTGGGCAATGCCTATAAGGGGAGATCAACTCCTTCTAGAGTTGCCACTAGAGTAGTAATGGAGATACTATGACCTACTCTTGAGATAAATAATGCAACCTTTATTAGTGAGGGTCACTGTGAGGTCCAACTAAATATTTGTTGAACTACACCTTGTTAACTCCACATGGAATGTTGTGCTAAAATCCACTAACCTCCAAAATTCTTCCACCTCCATAAGAAATTTATAAGTGGCTATTGAATTGTTTGGTTTCTTAGTCTTTTCTCTTGCTTGATCTATCTTATTTTTTTCATGTTCCTATGCTACTTAAGGACATCCATTTGCGATTAGAGGTGCAAAGATGTGACATTGGCATTATTTTTGTATGTTGTGTTTGTGGGATGTTCTTATGAAGTTCTAGGGCAAGTATGTTCTTGGTGTTTATGTTGGCACATTTATTTAGCATTATATTATATCCTATTCAAATCAGAGGTCATCTAACACTTTTTTGTATATGGATCATCATTATTTATGATTGTCACACATACCTTGATGGGGACATTCATTTTTTAGAATGGATAACATTCCTTATTTGTAGTGTGTTTGTCTGTGCAAAGGAATACCGATCTCACCTTGGTATTATATACCTTGGTGTATATCTCTTTATTTGAAAAACTCAAAATGCTCTACGATGATAAAAATAACAATTGATAAGAAATCTCAAATCCTATTTTTCCCATCTATCTTATCTATCTATTCTATCTCTTCTATATATCAATTATTCTCATCCCCACAATCTATCCTAGCCCATAACCACTCTAACTTTCTTCTCTTCTTACTAAATTTTCTTCTATTTTCCTTCCTTGTATCATGACACACCAAAAACAAGTGCATCTTTCATTCTACATCCCAATCCATTAATATATTAGAAAATCATATTAGAATCAGTCTAAACCAAAATTAATGTAGTAACAGACAACACATAAACAACAACACATAATAAAAACATCAACACCAAAATTTTGTACGTGGAAAACCCAAAACAAGGAAAGACCATGGTGAGCACCTACCCACAAAATATATCCACTATGTATATCAGATTACAATGAAAGAGCTCAGTGCTTTGAACTTATAGACCAAAACTAACTACTCTTGGGGAAAGATACAAAAATGACTTGCAAACCTGATGCTAACTAAAACATGAAGATACAAAAAATTGATTTGAAAAGAAGGATCTCCTGATCACGAAGCTGTCCTTGAACTATGTGTCAAGTGACCAACATCAACACACACAACTCAGACCTCATATGTCAACACACTCTCATATTTTATGCTACATTCTCAAACAACTTGCATATCATTCGAACACAACTCTTCTTTTTTTCTCTTCACTGAATTTTGTTGACTATCTCCACATCACACTCTATGCCATATCTCAACTCAATTACACACATTCTTTTATATACAAGATAGATCATCAAAACCTAAACCAATTTAACCTGAAACACAAATAAATATTTTGGACCAAAAATACACGTGGTGATCCATTCCATGAGAAAGAGAGGACCAAAACACATCTCTTAAGTCCAATCCACCGATCCATAAATACCAGAACATAACCCACAACATTCCAACACGTAACGTGTCCAATGCAAATTACTCTTTATTCATATCTCCACACACTTCGGGGAGACCCATATCACATTGAATTACCTTTGACAAATCATATCCAAACCAAAAGGTAGGATTAATGCAAAATATCACAAACGACTATGAAATATACCACAACATCCAAAGAACACAAATATATTTCTAGACCACAAAACTAACATGCCTACAATGCCAAAAACATAACCACAAAAGACAACAACACCAAGCAACATTAGTAACACTTCCTGGACCCAAACACTTCCGGAACAACCAATAAAATAACTGCAACATCAATACAATTAGATATCTCTACACCACAAAATTTCTGGACCAACAACTATCCGAAATAAAAAGTTTGACATCAATGAAAACCACAACAACACATACTTCCAACAATCTCCCCCTTTGTCATTGATGGCAACACTTGACCAATCTGAACACTCGACCAATCTGCAAAAAATAACTTTCTCTTCCTCTCCAAATTAACTTTCTCTTCCTTTCCCCTTTTTCCATCAAAGACAAAGGCCACAACACCATCACACACTCCATTTATCCCCTTGAGAGCAGGCCCAACATCAATCTAGGAAAATAAATAGTCATGAAGGCTCTCCCTGGGAAGATGCACCTCCATATTGCACCTAGTCAAAAGGAGGGGAAATAACCCCAAGCTTCTCCCAAACAAACTCAGATGTATCCTTTGCCAATGCCTTAGTGAAAATATCCGCAACCTGTTCTTTTGTAGAAATATATTCCAAATGAACTTCCTTCTCAATAACCTTCTCCCTAAAGAAATGATATCTGATTGAAATGTGTTTTTATCTTGAATGCATAACCGGATTTTTTGAAAGGTTTATTGCACTTGTATTGTCATGCACAATAGGAATTGTTTCATCATATGTTACTTTGATATCTTGAAGATTCTATCTCATCCACATTACCTGAGTACAACAAGATGTTGTTGATATATACTCTACTTCAATAGTAGATAGAGGAACTAAATCCTGTTTCTTACTAAACTAGGAGACCAATCTATCTCCTAAAAAGAAAACACTATCACTAGTACTCTTTTGATCATCAACATTTCCAGCCCAATCTGCATTAGTATAAGATTTTAACATGAAATCTCCACCCTTTTTTTACTAGAGTTCAAATTCTACAATCCCTTTCAAATATTTGAAAATTCTTTTTAGAGCCTGCTAATGTGTTACTTTCAGATTTTCTTGAAATCTATCCACCAAACAAACACCCTGCATGATATCTGGTCTAGACACTATCAAATATAGTTATCCACCAATCATTGATCTATACTTTTTCTGATCAACTTCCGTAGAGTCACCTTCTTTGCTCAACTTGCATCTAATGGTCAATAGAGTTGTAGCATATTTACAACCATCAAACTCAATTTTTTTCAACATTTATTTCACATATTTTCTTTGTGAGATAAAAATTATATTTTCAAATTGAGTAACTTGTAACCCAAGAAAGAAAAATAACTCCCCAATCATTAACATTTCAAATTCTTTCTGCATCTCTTTAGCAAATTCTTTACATAAGTTATCATTTCCTCTAAATATAATGTCACCAACAATCAATAACTTATCTCCATCAATTGTGAAATAAACATTACTATTTGTCGTAGCAAATACCTATCCAATCTTGCATACTAGGCCCTGGGTGCTTGTTTGAGCCCATACAATGCTGTCTTCAGTCTACACACCATATCCGAATCTTCTGACAATTTGAACGCATCAGGTTGCTCAATGTATACTTCTTCTAGATCTCCATTTAAAAGTGCTAACTCGACATCCATTTGATAAACTTTAAAGTTCTTGTAAGAAAAAAATGCAAGAAACATACATATAGCTTCCATCCTTGTTACTAGAGAAAACATTTCTTCAAAATAAATGTCTTCCACTTGTGAATAACCTTTACATACTAGTCTTGATTTATTTTATGTGATTTGTCCTTGCTGATTTAGTTTGTTCCCGAATACCCATTTGGTTCCTATAATATTCTTGTCCATTGATCTAGGTACCAACTCCCAAGTCTTGTTCTTCTATATCTGATTTAGTTCTTCTTCCATTTCTTTTACCCATTTTTCATCTTCACTTGCTTCCTCATAAGTCTTTGGCTCAATCATTGATAGAAAATAGTAGTTGACTTTTTCTTGCGCTTCTACAATTTTCCTTCTTGTCTGAACACCTTTTTCCTTATCTCCAATTATTTGATTTTTTGAATGATGCTTTCAGACATACTTAGCATGAGTTTTTGTTGTGTCATCCTCTTCTTCTTCATTTGTTTCCTTCTCCTTGTTCTCTTCTGGATCACTTGTCTTCTTTGTTATTGTTTGAAAAATCTCCACCTCAATTTCAGTATTAGGTTCAGTCTGATTCCACTCTTCACATACTTTCACATTTGTACTTTCTACTATTCTATTTAGCCTTTTGTTGAAAAATTGGTAAGCCTTTCTATTTGTAGCATATCCTAAAAAGATCCCTTCATCTGCTCTAGTGTCAAACTCATCTCTTCTAATATAACGCTTTCTTTCTCTTATATCCTTGATGTAGTATACATTTCCACTTATTCTAACCCCTTCTACAACCCTTTTACTAGTCTTCTTTTTTGATCACACATTTGATACTCCTAAACAAAAATTCATAGCCTTTTATACACATCTAACTAATACTTAACAGACCATGTCTTAATCCCTCAACATAATAAACATCATCAGTTTTATGCTTACCATCAATAGAAACACTCGGTCATATGGTTTGAACATTCAAAGTCAATGATCCATGTATTTAGTTCAATTTTTGCATGCAATGCAGTCTCGACTACTTTCTCCTCTTTTTGGTTTCTCTAATGCATTCTTCTTTTCTTCTTTTGCCAAAAATAAGGATTGTTCATTTGAGTCATCATAAAGTTCATCTTCAGATGAGTGTTCCTCTATAGAAAAAAAGCACCTTTTCTCTCTTCTATTAAAGTTGCATTTTCTAGTTTTATTTTTCTTCTCATCATCATCTAATCTCTTATAGTTCTCCCTGTAAGTGCAGTGAGAAGCATAATGTCCAATTCTACCACAAGATTAACATTTTAGAGGTAACTTACCTTTGTATCTTCCAGTGCCTCGCAACAATATTTTCATAATTTTTTCCTCAGCTTCATCCATGTCTCTACTGCATTCTGGATCACCATGTCTTGGAACATTAAATGCTGCCTATTTATTTTTTCTTTTCTCTTCATTTCTAAAATTTCAAAGGCTCCCAAGGTCCTGTGATGCAGAGAGTCTTGGAGCTAATCCTATTCACCTTCTTGGTTTACTTGTCTTACTCAACCCTCTAACTCCTCAAGCCCATCCAATGGCACTTGGTAGGGTTTTTTCTATTTAGAACTCCAAGGTCTGATCCACTTTTTCTTTCTTCCAAGGTATAGCCACTTATCTTTGACAATCTAGCTACCTTTTGAGGATTCCACCTCAATCTCTAACACCACTCCTAAGGCTCCAACAATCTTTGCTAAGGATCACAACACACCAACTCGTTCTAGGTGGGAAAAATGAATTTACATAATGTCTTTGACGTCTTTTAGGGGTTTGAGCACCTTCAAACCCATCGCCAAGCTTCCTTAACCTCTCTTGGACTCTATCAGTTCCAAATAGGCCTAATACAATTAGCCCTCCTATGCCGGTTTTCAGGGCTTAGTTTGAAAATTTCCCACACAAGGCCACAAAAAATTTGCATATTCGAGTACCCTTTTTCAGAGTTGAATACAATATTGAAGAATTGCATCTGGGTTCTCCATACACATATGGGAACCGAAACTGTCCTATTTTCAAGGGCTTAGGTCTACCCGGGACTCACATATTTGTGCTTGAAAAGGTTCACCAGTCAAAACATCTACCAGAGTTAATCATGGTTTCTTCAAGGTAACTCAAAGGGATTTTCAACTATATGTCAACTGGTCTTCTACCAATCCACTTGTGCTTTGAAACCACACATCTTTTGCTATCCTAACTCACCAACTCCTAGTTGTGAGCCTGGGGCATTGCACAATCAACACAAAGGCCCGCAAAAAACAAAACACCTAATCTAAACTTATGTAAAGACCCTAACCTATCATTCCACATGATTACAACTAGTGCCATCAATGGATGCTCAGGTTAGAGCCATTTTTTCGTTAAACCCTACTTTGCAAGGGTTTTGCACCTAGTCATAGAGTATGGATTAGATCTCTACAACTAAACACAATTAGACTTGCTAATCTACCTTTCTAGGAAGAAAATTCAACAAAATCTCATGCCCTGTAATGGGATTCCTCTGACAAGTCCATACTGGACCGTACTATGCAATGAAACAAAGGAAAAATTGTCAAAACGATGAAAAGACAAGATTTCTTCTTGCAACAAAAACTTGCTTTTGCATTCCAGATCCTCTAACCCATACAATGAAGTTATTTTTGGCTTATATGCCCATTATTTAGTTGGTTGAACCAACTTTTCAATGCCAACATCTAAAAATGCAACTTTTGCAAAATGTTTCAAAATGTTGCTCAACAACTTTTACGTTTTTGTCACTTAGGATGCAACTTTGCACTCAAGTGCATTCCAAGGCTCCCAAAAGCCCCCTAAGCATCCTAGAGACCTAAAAATAGTACATTAAACCCCTATCACTTGATGACTTTGATTTAGAGTACTACACCTGTGATCAACATCAAGATTACAACTTCCTAGACTTAAGAACATCCTGGAACATATCAAAGCTTGGAAAACTCAACCATGGATCCACTGAGTCTCAAATGGTTGGTCCATTATTAAAATTTGAAAGACAACACAAAACTTATAACAAAACCAAAATTGCTTGCTTGGAGTGATGTGTGCCCTGCACCATCCCGGTAAGTTGATCAATGATATACTTTCTTAAATCATTGGTTTCATGTATGACACGCCTTTTTGTTTTGTAGGATTTTGGCAGGGTCAACAAGATCTTTTGAATAACATCACCTTCATCTAAATGTCCACCGACAAATCTAATACCATCAGAAAGTTCAGTCACTCTATGCATATAGTTCTCAACACCATCTTCAAGCATTCTTAGATATTCATACTTTTGCTTTAGATTCACCAGCTTTTCCTATTTTGTCTTTGGATCTCCTTCAAATTCCAAACATAGCTTGTTCTATACAAATTCGGCTTCTTTTAATCCTCTAATTCTTCTAAACACTGAATCACTTATACAATTGAAAATTATAGCTCTAGCTTTTGCATTAGTCTCTTGTAACTTTTTCTCATGTGGAGCCTGAGGACCACCCTACAATGGTGTATAACTATTTTGAATGATGTCCCATATTCTATTCTATAATGTCTCCAAATGTGATTCCATTATAACCCTTTCCAATACCGAAAGTTCATGCCATCGAATATCAAAACTTTGTAATGCACGTTCTGTGCCATACCGGATCTACTTCAAGCGGTTAATCTTACTCAAGAGGAACCTTGCTTTGATACCAATTGTTGAACCCAAGCCAAGATTGAGAGAGGGGGGGGGGGTGAATCAGTCTAAACCGAAATTAATGCAGTAACACACAACACTTAAACATCAACACAATCAACACATCAACATCAAAATTTTGTACATGAAAAATCCAAAATAGGGAAAAACCATGGTGAGCACCTGCTCACAAAATATATCCACTGTATATCAAATTATAATGAAAGAGCTCACTTCTTTCGACTTGCAGACCAAGGTTAACTTCTCTTGGGACAAGATACAAAAATGACTTGCAAACCTGATGATAATGACAATAGGGAAAGATACAACAAATGGATTTGAAAATAAGTATCTCCTGATCATGAAGCTGTCGATTAACTTTGCATCAAGCGACCAAAATTAGCACACACAACTCAGACCTCATCTGTTAACACACTGTCTGATATTTCTTCTACAATCTCAAACAACTTGCATATCATTCGAACACAACTCTTCTTGTTTGCTCTTCACTGAATTTCACTGACTATCTCCACATCACACTCTGCCATATCTCAATTCAATTACACACATTTTTTTATATACAAGATAGATCATCAAAACCTGAACCGAGTTGACCCAAAACAAAAATAAATCTTTTAGACCAAAAATACACACATTGATCCACTCCAACAGAAAGACAGGACCAAAACACATCTTCCTAAGTCCAATCCACCAATCCGCAAACACAGAAACATAACCCACAACATTCCAACACATAATGTGTTCATATAGACAATTAATAGGCCAAAATATATTCTCCAATGCAAATTACTCTTATCCATATCTCCACATGCTACGATGAGACCCATATCACATCGAATAATCTTCCAAAAATCATATCCAAACTAAAGGTAGGATTAACACAAAATATCACAACCGGCTATGAAATATACCACAACATCTAGAGAACAAAAAGATATTTTTGGACCATAAAACTAACATGTCTATAATGCCAACAATATAACCATAGAAGATAACAATACCAAGCACATCAATAACACTTTTCAAACCCAAAAAATTCTAGAACAACCGATAGAATAACTGCAACACCGATACAACAATATATCTCCACCCCATAGACTTTTCAGACCAACAACTATTTGGAACAACAAGTTTGACATCAATGACAACCACAACAACACATACTTCTAACGTAATCATAATTTCACATCCTACATATTCATGATTAGTTCATAATAATAACATGTATAATAATTCACTACATTACATAATATCTGATAGCATTACAATCATACAAGCATTATACCATAGGTTATAATCATAACATCACATCCTGCATACATAAAGATGTTAGCAACATCATCCATCCATACATACATGCATAAATAGATTTATAAGTGCACCCATACAAGTAAACATATAATTATATAATAATCACGCATCTAGAAGTAATCATTACATAATAGAAACATGCATCCATAGACATCATAATAAGAATCAAGAATAATTCATGGTACACATAATTAATAATATGTCTACAAATAACATATCATAAAGAGAGCTATGAAGATGAGCCACCCTCTAACTATGTAGGCATGTGCTCTTGAGCTTTGGAGGAATTTTCCCCTCCCTATCCTTGAATCCCTATTGGTGGTGGTGTTGGATGTAGTGGAGGCCTCATCAAACCCTCAACCCCCTCACTTGATGTCCTATGATATATAGGCCTTCTTGATCTACTCGTGGTGTAGTTGGCTATCCCATGCTTGGGCTGTACATCACCCTCATATAAATCTTTGTAGTATTGTGTTTCTTGAGAATACCTAACTATCTCCATGGAAATCCCCTATGATGGGCCCTTTACTATATTAATCACCCTTATCAGTGTATGCTCTGTCCTCTATGCCCTAACTATAAAAACATCTCTCTCAACCATAAACCTCTCCACCATGGCTTGTAGGATGGCCTCCTATGCTATGGTTGTATCTCCCTCCCTAGTTGATCTCTCTTTGTAATGGTAGCATCCCTATTTGAGACCGTGGTAGCTAGACATACCTCTAATCCCTCCTCTCCATCACCTCCCACTACCTCCTCTAGCTCAGCCATCGACTAGTTCTCCGATCCCTATCCTCTCTTTTCCTATAGACCAAAAGCCAACAACATCAAACTCTCATTATCAAACTTGGTCATTTGGCCTAAAATGTGCTATTGACTGCTAAGATTGGAAAAAAATGAAAAATTTATCAATACTTCAACCACATTGACCAAAGAGTTGAAAATTACTAATGGTGCATAGTCCTCTAGTCTCTCATGCACCATGACCCTCTTTGCACCATGATTCACCACTGGTATGCGCACCATCTCTCTAAATGCTCATTATACTCTATAAAATGCTACATGGATGTGTAAAGGGGAGTGTGCAAATGAGGCCTGTGGATCCCTCCCCTTACCTTTTATATCCCCCTATTGACCCAACATTGACCCGTGGAGCTCCCTAAGCCCACCATGACTTCTCGCTTTTCCCTTCCCAACATTTTTCACCTAGTCTCATTGCTTGAGCCCATTTTCCTAGCTCAATCATATTGTCAAGAAATTAATCTCATTTAAAAAATGTCACTCAATTTCTTGAGGGGACATTTGACCTCCTCACATTGGTTCTTTGGGGCATACTGGGGTATTATTCTTCGTAATTTTCTCATTTTCTTTGAAACACCACTGAAACATATATTGTCTCAAAGAGGGGAAAAATATAGACATTAAAAATTAACCTTCTTCATTCACCTTTTTCTCATCATCCTTTTTATCTTGATTAATTGAATAATATTAAGTTATTTAATTACTTCACTAACTGTTCCCCTTTCTTCAATATTAATTAGACAATTTTTATTAAATTTAATTAAATTTTTTATTTTTGCCTATTAATTAAATGATTTTGAATTATTTAATTAATTCATCATTTATCTATTTCCTTTGATCCTCTATAATGAAATAATTATCTAATAGCTAATTTTTTTCTACAATTGAATGTATTACTTAATCTATTCAACTATTCATTCTTATCCCATTTGTCAAAAATAAATAAAATGTATATTTTATTTATCTCTCTCTTGTACATGAAATTAAGTAATTTTAGTTTCTCCATGCTGATGGGGTGGTTTAATAGTCCTTTTATATGGTTTTTGTTTGCTTAAGTATGTCTATGATGCCTAAAACTTGATAGATTGGTATACTATAAGAAATATATGCTATACTTTCATGCTTATGTATATAATCCGATAATATGATTATGTGGCCAATTATAGGAGTAAATGTGATGATAATATGTGTAGATGTGTTAAATGTGGTCATTTGCATACTAACTATCTTTTGCAACATTTGGACATAGTAAACTGGTTTATCTCCTACAACTTCAGACTATCAAAATTCCTATAGCCATACAAGGAGGCAAAGTTGAACCAATCCAATGAAGTGAGATGTTTATGCTGACCTGTCAAGAGATGAAGATGGTGAAGACTTGTTTCATTGGAGTTTGATCATTTATAACAAACAATTTATTGCTCTTGGTATTGTGTATAAGACATGGTAGTTTTGTTTTAACTGTTGATGTTATACAGTCCCAATAGGACTATCTCTCATGGTTGTTAATCTTCATGATTTATTAAATCTCATTCCTAGATCTGAGTTAGTCACTTAGGTAGTTGAATAATTCAGACTTTCATGAGCTCTATATAATGAAGCTTCATGTACCTATAATGGCTAATATTATTTTTGAATATATTTATGTTGTAGCTAAGTATATCTTTGATATTATTATCATGCATCTATGAATATACAAAGTACTATTTTTATTTCTATTTTCTATTGATCATAATTGGAGTGTACTCAAGGGGGCCCACTTGAGATACACTTCATTTGTTTTATATCAATACAAAGTAGATACTTTACTTTGTAGTTAATAACTGATTGAAGTTGAACAACATTGGTAGATTGTATGTTATTCCTGTAGCTAGAGCAATTTCAATAAGTAAATAGTATAGTGAATTCAATCCAATCTTAGCATAATCATTTTCATATCCTTTAGCCATTATCTATTATTGCACTTGGTTAGAAGTTAGTTAATTCATTTAGTAGTAGTAGGCATCATTGATTTATTAAATACAGTTCTATTGGAGTAATGAGAAGCCTTTTCCTTGAAATTTTCTTTCCAATCAAATAGGTGACAACCTAAGTAATAGCATGATGCATAAGTCGTGCTAGTCTATTTTAAGTCTACAACCCTGATTGACGATTAAATGTGTCCAATATCTATGAGCGGTTGCTCAGTTAGATAGGTTATCTCTGAGTTTATAAGTTGTACAACTAATGATCTCAATTGGATATAGGAAACTCTGCACACACCACCACTTATCTAATTTTCTTTACCACCATTTCTCCACCACTTTCTCCATCTTTAGCCTCTAATGTGATCTCAACCATTCATCTCCTTTGGGTTAGATTTGAACTAGAAAATTGATCTGATTCCCTCTAAATCTATATATATTCAAATATTTCCCTCCTTTTTCTTTTTAACCACTAATGCTTGAGCCTTTCTTTTATCTAATCTTGTGCAGGCTTAAATATTTATGAGATCTACATTAAACAAATTTGAAGGAAACTCAAGAATTATGGAGATCTTAGTGATGAATGTCTAAATTATGTTGCTTGTTTTTTGTTTATCTCTTTTATTGCATTCATCTTTCATGTTCTTCATAGGACACCAATTATTTTGCATAAATTGAGGGATTTTGTGGTTGTCTTAGGATGTTTTATGAATATTAAATTTTGGCTATACATTTTGGCATGCTTGGTCGGACCCCATGTCCCAAAGAATATATTCTCATGAGTTTTTGATGTCTTTATAGGTTTACTTCTCAACTCAATGCATTTGAAATGAAGTTAGGTGCAATCATTCACTAGTCCAATGCATTTGTTGATGAGATTGGTGCAATTGTCTTATATTATGATGTTTTTTCTTTGTTTTCTTGCACTTTTTCTTTCTGGTTTCTTAATGTTCTTGTAGGTTTTGTTTCTAGTGCATTTGCATCTTTTTAGTGCATCCATTTTCTGTCTCAACACATCTATCCAATAAAAGTGTTCTTGTGTAAGGTATATCTACACTTATGTTATTTCTTTATGTGCCTTTAATTTTTGTTTTGACACTTTTGTTTCAGAAATTTCAATTTTTCAATTTGGGTTTTTGGCTAACTAGTTTTTTGTGATCTTAGTGATTTATGAATTTTTGTATCCCATTTTTAATTGTAGAAGACCATCCAAAACTATTGACATATCTTTTGCAGCCCGATGAAACATTAGGAAAAACCAATTGAAAACTATTAATATGTGGTTTTGTAGGGTTTTGTGTCTTTGATTTATAGTTTAGAAAACATTTGGATTTTAATAATAAATGAACCCTATTTTTCATGTCTTGCGTGCTTTCATAATTATGTTTAATAAATAGTACGCGTATCCTCTCCCCTTACATGATAGTGCAAACTTGAGTGCAAGAGAAACAAACACTTCCCCTTTTTTACTTTTCAGTAGGGGTCCTTCCTAATAATTTCATCAACCCAAGATTTGACCTCAATCATATTTCTTGGTGGGTTATATAAAGGGGAGATAGGAAAATCTTTACCTCAAATAGTGGCTAGCACCATTCGAAGCTGAGCCATAAACCCTCAGTTTGTTGAGATTTATTTTGGAAAGGAGAGAAAAGGTGACCCCTCAAATCTCAGGCTACTACATATGGGATCTCTATTAACAATTATCCCACACTACAAACATTTTTTCTTATAATCCTAGGAGCCATTGTTTTTTTCTTGTTGTATTATAAAGAATGTATGTCATGCTCAAAAGTTACTCATGATATGCCCCATTAAGTAGAGATAGAAATTTGTGGGTTGGGGTTTTCAAGCCTCCAAAGGAGAGGGAAAAGGTGAGCCCTTGTGCCACTAGATCCTTTCTTTTGACTCTTAAATGAGAGGTGTTTCACATCTATCTTGGGGTATTAGCACTTATGTTGTGTGCCTACACTAAGTTGACACACCTACTTTGATAATTATTTTGTTCTTATATTTTCATGTTTTATCTTGTGTGAAACTAGTGACACCATTGTCTTTATTGTCTTGATAAAGTTAGCCAACCATTGTGTCTTCCTTGTATGTTGAATGTTTTTCTTGCCAATAACTTTCAAAAAATTGATCAATCTTTTTGTTAAAAATAATATGTTCATAAAACCGTGCCTTTGTCAAACATATATGCACCTTTGTCACTCATTCCTAAGATTTTGTTCCTTATATTGGTGCCTTTGAAAACTATTTTTTCCCTTTTTTAGACCAAATTGCACTATTGAACCTATCTGTTGCATTATTATTCAGTACACCTATTCTATTTTCCTCTATCACTGCATCTTTGATTGATTTTTTTGCACCTGTGACTAATAGAACCTAGTTCTAAAAGTTGTTCTTCCTGCTAGTAAACTGAAACTAAAACTAATATACCAAAACAACATCATAGTATGAAAATCTATGTCCAGCCTTTGGAAATTGAGTCCTACAATAGTAAACTGAGAGATCAAAGTTGATTGTGCCTAAAGTCAAAGTATCCCTGTTTGGCATCAAAATTGAATCTTTGCTAAACTTGTTGAAATTGATTATGAAAAATTGTTGGCTTTCAAAACTAGGTCATTACCTTCCCATTGAGACAAGAAATTGAAAACAAATGACTAGAATAAACGAAAAAACTGATCTTTTTGTCACTGTTATTTCTCTTGTGCTTATGTTCTATATACTTGTATGGAGAGGAGGAAAATTGAACCACTATGATAGTGGTCAGACCCCTCGAGGACTGATTTCCAACTCTCCACTTAGAGTAAACCTTTGGGGTACTACAACCTTTGATTTTTCTCATTATGAAAGAGAAAGTATATTTGGCTACTCTAAACTAACTAATAAAAATATTTAGTTCACAAAAGGTGAAAGTGCAAGTCACAAAGACTCTCTACACAAATTTGTGAGCTCTCTACCTAGGGTGCACATGCAGGTCAAGGATGAAAGCATGACACGCAAGTGTTCCATACAAATATAAAACAAAGAGATGTAAAAGGAAGTATACAACAATATGCACTACATTCTATGAATGAATCACAAAAAAATACTAAAATGCAAAGTATACAATGGAAACACCAAGAGGAAGAAAATAATTAATTACAATAACCCACAAAATAAAGCTCTAGCTCAAGCAATGTATTCCTTCGTTGGAACTTGCACACATAAAATCAATAAAAAAATGTTGGGGTAACTATATTTAGAGATTTGGCTTGCCAACCCCTACTTTGGTGATTCCACCTCCATAGACAACTTATAGACACGACCATAGACAAATATATAGATAAAATGCATACACACAAAATGAGATTAATATGCTAGAAATAAAGACAATATGAATGCAAAACTCAAAGTGTTACCCTCCTAGAATATTAATGGGGTATACTAGAGTGAAGAGTATTAATGGTCTTGAAGGTTGTAGAGCTTCAATAATGGTGGATGAAAAGGTAGTAGAGAGCTGTTGATGAAAAACATGTAATAAATAGTAATGGTATGTTGTGAATGTTCAAGAAGTCAAGAAAATGAAAGTAGAACCAAGGGAGAGGTGGAATAACATGAAAATGGAGTGAAAAAGGTAGGTTTAAGGGATTTCTAGTCATTCTTGATGTCGGTGCAGTCGAACAGGAGTGTTACACTACTAAATACAACAAGTGTAACGTTCCAATGGCTATTAGTCATTAATATTTGTGACATGCTAGCACAAAATGTAGATATATCTAAGACATGCACACATCTAGTCGTAATATGAACTTAATATTCAAGAAGTTAGGCATGGAAGGTGGCAAAGATGGTCAATTGGTTAGGATTAAAGTATATGGTTTTGCTATTTTCTTGATTTATGACTAAATGGATGAATTATGTAATATGAATTGCATAGGATGCAATTTATGATATTATATTTTGCCCCCACTTTAGCTAGCATATGTTAAAAATGTGAGTTAAAGTATAGAGAGAAAGGGTTAATAGTTTTATACTGAGGATGCAAAGGGGAAGTAGAGTCTTCTATCCATGCAAAAATGCCCTTAGGAAAGAGACTTAAGTCAATCCTTCATGATAAAAAGTTGATTTGTATCATCATAAAAATGTTAGCTATAGAAAAACATGATAGATGAAAAAAAAATTAGACATAAAAAATGATTATAGACATCAGACAAAGATCATAAGACAACTGCAATTTAGACATAAGATCATTTAGATGATGCTGACCTGTATGGGTAGAAAGTTATATTATGCTAGACATCATATGATTGATTGGCTTGTGAATGCTACAAATTGCATTGTAGGACAACCACATAAAAGACATGTAGAGATAAAAAAGATACAAGATAGTGGGTGGCCCCGATGCTAGGCACCAAATTATATAGCTAGATGTAAACATATTCTGAAAAATAAATAAATGACAAGAGATCTAAAATATAAATATGAAAATAATATCTCACCCCTAGAATGAGTTGTGCTATACAGAGCACAACATAAATCATTCTAAGGAGAAGACATGTCGTGTCATGAAAACATAGTGAGATGTATCTATGGAATGCTACCTTGGAACAAATAAGGCATAACACTCACCAAAACCACAAGAACATAAAGAGATAGGAGGATTTAATTATTTGGGCTCAATAGAATAAGTAGCAGTGAGATTAAGACATATGTATCTCTTTATATGAATACTCATCATGTTCCCAAAGTTTTCAAATCGGGAAGATGAGAACATCAAAAGAAAAAGAAAATCAAAATTCAAGTCAACATGGAAGAAGGCCTAAATTCCCCCAACACTTTGCATTGTCTTTGAATGTCAACAATTAATATAAAACAAAAGAAGAATGATGAGATAAATGGACAAAGTGTATGACATACTATCCCTTGTATCCAAGTACCTCCAGGGTATCTTAGGTCCTTTAGGAGAGGACAAACATACATATACAAGTATGAGGAAACACATAACAACAAACACACTCTAATCTAAAGATAAGGAGAGGCATTGATATAGTAATTATAAATAATCATATCATTGTCCTCCCAATATTGATCATAAGGGGAGAGAGGATGAGCTTAAAGAGGCATGATGGCTAAAGCATACCATGTATCTCACTTACAACAAGAGCTAAGGATGAGGCCACCTTGACATTCTCATCCAACAATTCTTGTGAGCTAAGAGTCAACAATCTTGTGAAGATAGTTGGGAACGTTGAAATATCCTCTAGAGAGTCAAGCATACATTTCTTTTAAGAAGAAGGATGCTATTAAACAAGAGGATCCAAAACAAGAGTTGCATTGCTTAACTTTGGAAGAGGGGTAGTGATTTGAATCTAGAGAAGGTGGAACCTCCTTAACTACTAGGAAAGAAGAAAAAAAAGAAGCTGTAGGACTCAACTTCTTGTGACAAAAAACAAAAATTGGTCCCTGCTCAAACTTAGGCAGCTGAGATGAGACCTTCACATCAATTGTGGTAGGTTGGAGGACTCCAGGGAAGCTGTGATGAAGATGCAAAGAAGAAACATGAGGCGTAAATAAAGTCACACTAGACACCACTTGTGTATGGAGCATGTCTATGAGCTATGAGAATGAAGGGATATTAGGAAGAGAGGTAATAAGAGGTGGCTATAAGAAGGGAGAAATGAACACTTGCATCCTCTTAGAAGGAGGCTCATTGACATCCCCAAAGAGTTTTGTAGAAAAAAAATGAGCAAAGATAGGAGTAGAGATAATAAGAGAAATAGAAAATGGAATAGGAATGGAAGAAGAAGAATCAAGAGTAGAAACCAAAGACTCACCCTCAGTCTTTAATGTAGCCTCACATTCTCAAGCCATCACCCATTGACAACACTTACACTCATGTGCAAACTGGTTCCAACATAGATGGTCCTTAAGAACAAAAGTTTCAAAAGAATCCATAGCATCCTACATCACAAGTGGAGTTGTCTACACTGTCGCTGGCGAAGGAGAAGGGTCCACCAATGAAGTAGGAGGTGCTATGAAAATAGAAACCATAGGCTCAATTGCAAACACCTTTCCTCTCTTTGCTTTGGGATAAATTAGAGGAACATGAGGAGCCCTCAAGGTTAATTGATGGTGCCAGAGGTGAAGGGTGAGGATGCAGGGGACACTTACCCTTGATATACTAATTAGAGAAAGGGATATCCATAAGGATAGGAAGATAAAAGGGATGAGATTTATATTTTGGAAACATAGGTGCTGATGCAGGAGAATCCTTGGTTCTTGGCAATCTTGCTTCAACCAAAAATATTTCTTTTCAGTTTGTTTTCTATTTTAAAGTTTCAACATTTCTTTCTGTATTTTCTTGCATTTGCTCACCAAATCTTGTGGAGCTTGGTTTTTCTTGTAATCATGGTTATTATTTGTATACTGCAAAACGTTTGGATCTTTTTTTGGCAAGTTATCGCTTTTGGATTTTGAGACAGTTTTCTGGCTTTGAAAACCAGAACCGCTCGGACCTATTTTCTATTGGTGAATCTTGCAGATCCTTTCCATAGCTTGTAGAGCCCCAGTTCATTGTTCCAACATTCCTTGGCATGTGGCCAACCTTCCTCTTGATCCACACTTATTCCTTTGGATTTTGTAGAGGATTTTCATTGGCGGAGGTTGACCTGGTGATTTTACATGTTTGATCTTGTTATTCGACATTGATCCATCTCGGGATGACGCAGATCTCTCTTAAGCATGTAAATCAATGTAATTAAGCATAATAATTTATTCCAAACAATATAGGAGATGTATATTAAGATTTAGAGTTCTGGAGTTGATCGATTCAGTAATTGAGCATGTAAGTAGCAGACCAGTGAGCCGAATCTTGTAGCCCGCATGTTGCCAGTAGATTGTAAATAATTTTCATGATCTAATTCATCTAGTTCTGCACTACCTCCATCATCTTCTCTTGCTTTCGTTGTGTTTACTCTTGTTGCACGGTCTGGATACAGCTCATTGAGGTCCCTCTTAACCGTGACTGCACCAAGTGGTATTAGAGTAAGTTTTCATTATGGAGATTATGTTGTCCTGAAGAATTTATTGTGGGGTGGCAGATTGTGGATCCAACTTGCAACTGCAGAGGATTAGCACAAAGATGGCACAAAGAGGAAATAGGAATGGTGGAGCACATGGGAATGTAGACCCTGTTGTGATGGAAATGTTGAGAGGAATTGTAACCTGGTTGGAAGCTATTGAAACATCCTAGAGAAGAGGTCAACATATTGAAAATGTCAGCAACTATGAAGAAGAAGAAGCACTAGTTGAACAAGTAGCAGATCCATCAACAATTGATCCAGATGAAGAAAGGTTCTCAAGGGTTTTGAGTAGGGAAAACACCAAACCACATTTTACCCCATTGGAGTATGATGGAAAGTTGGAGTCAGATGAATTAATGGATTGGATCTTGGAGATGGAGAAGTATTTTGATTTTGAGAACACCATAGAAGAAAGAAAGGTGAAATATGCCTGTACTCGGTTGAAAAGTCATGCATCTCTTTGGTGGGAACATTTGCAGGTTGATAGACAAAGAAGAGGTAGAGAGAAGATCAAATCATGGGAGGAGATGGTTGCTAAGTTAAAATTAAATTTTATGCCATCTAATTATCAAGTGAATCTATTCCGAAAGTTACAAAACTTGAAGCAGAAAGAATCAAGTGTGAAGGAGTATACCAAAACATTCTACAAATTGAATATCAGATCCAAACACGTCGATGATAAGGTTGAACAAGTTGTGAGATATTTGAATGGTTTGCAGATGTCTATACAAGATGAACTCAGTTTGATCAAGTTGCAGAGTGTTGAAGAAGCTTACCAGGATATTCTGGAGGAAGAGGAACCTGTATAGATCAGAACAAGGACAAGGAAGTAAGAAAAGATGGTAGTTCATACTAGAAGGATGACATAAATTTCTACCAGAGAAAAGAACCCGATAGTTACTCGAATGAAAGTTATGGAAAAGATGACATAAGATAAGATAAGAGAGTGTTTAGAGGAACTTTCTTTAAGTGTGGAGGAGAAGGACATTGTGCTTTTGAATGTAAGAAGACAAAGAACAATGGAAGAATAACATTGGTAGAAGAAAACCCTACTGGATCAGCTAACAATCTGGAAGATGGAGAATTGTTAATGATGAGGAGAGTCTTGTGTCATATCAAAGAGGATGAAGAGCCCTTGAAGAGGAGAAATTTGTTCAAGACCAGATGTAAGGTATTCGGTAAGTGTTGTAAAGTAGTTATTGATAGTGGTAGTTCATATAATCTTGTTTCAGAAGAGATGATGAATAAATTAAAGTTGGAAAGGCTGAGACACCCTAAGCCTTATCAAATAGAATGGATTCAAGATGATCATAAGTTGTTAGTAAGTGAGCAATGATTGGTAAAATTAAAAATTGGAAATTTTCATGATGAAGTTTTGTGTGATATTATGCCTATGGATATTTGCCACCTTTTGTTGGGTAGACTGTGGCAATTTGATAGACATGCAATACATGATGGAAGGAAGAACATATACACTATTGGAGCAAACAGGATGAAACAAACCTTGTTACCCTTGGAGGAGCCCCTAAAGAGTGAAGTTTGTACAAATACTAGAATTTGTTTGGTGGACAAAAGGAAATTCCTGGATGGAATGAGACATGAGAACATGCATTTTTCCTTAGTTCCTAAGAAGACTGAGAACCCAGAGCATGAAGAACAACTAGAGGAGATAAAGGAGTTGCTAATAGAGTATTAAGACATCATTTCAGATAATGTGCCTGATGGATTACCACATGTAAGGAGTATCAATCATTGCATGGACCCGATTCCCGGATCTAGTTTGCCTAACAAAGCTGTACACCAGATGAAACTGACATAAAATGAGGAACTGAATAGACAAGTGCATGAATTATTGAAGAAATGTTTGATCAGAGAAATTTGAGTCCTTGTGTAGTACCAGCCATGCTAGCATCTAAGAAGAATGGAGAATGGAGGATGTGTACCGATTCTAGAGCAATAAACAAGATTATAGTGAAATACCGGTTTCCTTTTCCTAGGATGGATGACATAATGGATTATTTGAGTGGAGCCAAATTTTACACAAAGATAGACCTTAAGAGTGTATATCATCAGATCAAAATCAGAGAAGGAGATGAGTGGAAGACAACATTCAAGAAAAATGAAGGATTGAATGAATGGTTGGTGATGCCTTTTGGGTTGACTAATCCACCAAGTAATATCATGAGATTGATGAATGAGGCATTGAAGAAATTATTGGGTAAGTTTGTTATTGTATATTTGGATGACATTTTGATTTTTTAGTAAGACAAAAGAGGAGCATTTGTTGCATTTAAGACAAGTTTTGTAGAGGTTGAGAGACGAGAAGTTGTTGATAAATCTAAAGAAGTGTAGTTTCATGAAGGAAGAGTTAGTCTATTTGGGATTTGTGATATCCATGGATGGATTGAAGATGGACCCTAAGAAGGTAAAAGAAATTGTTGAATGGCCTACACCAGAAAGCATTGGAGAGGTAAGATCATTTCATGGATTGGCTAGTTTCTACTGGAAGTTTATCAGGAATTTCAATTTAGTTTGTATCCCTATGACTAAGACACTGAGAGGAGATAGGAAGGAATTCAAATGGACAACCCGAGAAAATAAGAGTTTTGAATTATTGAAGCAAAAGGTGACTAAGCAACCTATGTTAATTTTATCAGATTTCAACAGTATTTCAAGTGGACTGTGATGCAAGTGGGAATGTAATTGGAGCCGTGTTAAGTCAGGAAGGAAGAGCAGTCGCATATTTTAGTAAAAAATTGAATGATGCCAAAAGGACTAGATATTTAGTGTATGATCAAGAATTTTATGCCATAGTTCAAGCCTTGAAGAAGTGGAGACATTAACTGTTGCCTAAGGAGTTTGTATTGTATATCGATCATCAAGCCTTGTAGTATTTGAACAATCAATGTAAGTTGAATCAAAGACATATGAAATGGGTAGAGTTTTTGTAGAGTTACACCTTTGTGTTGAAGCATAGGAGTGGGAAGTCAAACAAAGTTGCTGATGCATTGAGTAGAAGGAGGAATTTTCTAATAGAGATGAGAGTGACAATATTAGAGTTTGAGGAGCTAAAGACCTTGTATGATGATGACCCAGATTTTGTAGAACCTTGGAAAGCATGTAGAGAATAGGTTATGGAAAATAGAAGTAAGTGGTTGGACTATTTAATTCAAGATGGGATGTTATTCAGAGGAGTTCAGTTGTGTATACCTAAGAGTTATATGAAGGAGAATTTGATAAAGGAGAAGCATGGTGGAGGATTAGTTGGACAATTTGGTGTTGACAAAATAGTAGCATCTGTAAGTGAACATTACTTTTGGTGTCAGGTTCATAAGGATGTCAGGAAATTTGTGCAGAGTTGTACAGTTTGTCAAGTTGCAAAAGATAAATTAGTTAGAATGTGGGATTGTATAAACCTTTGACAGTTCTGGAGAGACCTTGGGAGGGCATAAGCATGGATTTCATACTTAGATTACCTGAGACACAAAGAGGAAATGATTCTATAGTTGTAGTGGTGGATAGATTCTTGAAGATTGCTCATTTAATACCTTGTAAGAAGACATCAGATTGTTGGCATTTGCATGAAGATTGCATTGATGAGCTATTGTGTTGTCATTGATTTCAATTATAATTGGTAATGATGTTGTTTTGCAACCGGTAGGTTAGCTAGTGAAGGAAACCGATATTACTTGAGAAGTAGTGAGATCAATCAATAACCCTACCTATTGATGTGCCAAACCATAACCAATGGAGCTTGGTGAATCAATTGTATTGGTTTATGATCAAATGATGAACGGTAATGATTATGCCACATATGCATGTTGTATGTGAAGAGTTTCAAATGGTTTTTGGTATGTAGAGATAACGGTTTTATCTTGGGAATGTGCAAGTGCATTGCATGAAGTGGGAACTGCGTGATGAGTTACAGGGATCGATGAAGCTGTGATCAATGAGTGATTGAGGTTGTCTTTAACAATGTGCAATGATTGCTATGTAATCCAACGGTCATACTTGAACTGATTTGTTTGTAATCTCTATGAGATCTTAGGTTTGTGATGTGTTACCGAACTATTATTTTGCTTATAAGGTCGATGAGTTGTTTTGTTGTAATGTTGTAATTTTGGTTAAGTGTAAGTGTGATTGGTTGCCGAACTAGAAGGTGTATTTGCAATATGTGTGAAGGAAGATAGGAGCATCAAAATGATCTGATCAAGTAGAGTAGTGCTATTCACCAGATCAACAAACCCCTGTTGTTCTCTAACAATTACAACAGTCAAATCTCTTAACAGGGCAAGCTCTAGCAGGCTAAGTGTTATCTAAATCCTCTAGCCAGGTGATCCATTAGATTGGATTTCAAATCCTCTACTGAGGTTACTCCTAATAGGGTATTTCTTCTAATAGGGCATTATAGTCAATCCCTTAACTAGGTGGTCCCTAACAAGACCTGTTCTTAACATGACTTTTTGTAAAAGCTTTAACAGGCTTGGCCCCTAACAGGGCGAACTTCAGAAGAGTTCAAAATACTTGTGGGTATTCATCCCCACCATTGTTTTTCCCATTTGGGTTTCCACGTCAAAATCATTATGTCAAGTGGTGAATGTTTTTGAGGTTATGTTTGCTATGGTTAATTTGCTTAATTGTTAAATCCACTTAGATATGATAAGATGACTGACATTAATCTGAAATGTGCTTTTACTTTTGTCAATAAAGTATTTGGATGTTTTGGTTAAATGGTTTGAGAGTTTCAAAGTTGTTATACTGTTATTTTGATAGCCTAATCAAATCGATATACTGTCAGTGATATTGAAGCTTGTAGTTTAGTGTTTGAACTAGTTAGTTCTAAGATTGACTTGGGAGGTTGTTTTTGAGTTTGGTGAAAGTTTAGTTAGTTTTCTATCTATTGATTCACCCCCCCCTCTCAGTAGTTGTCCAAATCCTTATTGATTCATCATACCATCATAGATGTAGTGCATATAACTATCTTATTTTTCAAGGAGGTGGTGAGATTACATGGATTACCTAAGAGAATAGTTTTAGATAGAGACACTAAATTTGTTGGTTATTTTTGGAGAACACTTTGGAAGAAGATGAAGACAGATTTGGAGTTCAATTCTACTTTTCACCCACAGACTGATGTACAAATAGAGGTAGTAAACAAGAGCTTGAGAAATTTGTTGAGATGCTTAGTTGGAGCGAAGACTAGAAGTTGGGATTTGATTCTTGAACAAGCAGAGTTTTACTACAATAATTCAGTGAACAAGAGTACCGAAAGAACACGTTTTGAGATTATTACCGGAGCACACCCTAGAGGTATATAAAAATTGAGGGATACCAGTAATGAAGATAAATGAAGTGCAAAGGTAGAAGAATTTACAGATCATATGAAGGCCTTACATATCTAGGTTAAACAACATTTGAAGGAAATGAACTACAAGTATAAAGAGAAGAAGATAAGAAGAGAAGACATAAGGAATTTCAAGTTGGTGATGAAGTGATGGTGTATCTGAGAAAATAAAGATTTCTAGTTTGAATATATAACAAGCTGTAGATGAGGAAGTTTGGACCTTGCAAGATCTTGAGGAAATTCAGTTCCAGAAATGCATATGAAGTAGAGTTACTAGATAGTTTGAGTATTTCACATATATTCAACATTGCAGATCTAAATCAGTATCATGAATTAGAATTTAATGAAGATAGTATTGCATACTTGGGGAAACAATTTCCTTGGAAGGAACCAAATCAGATTGAAGATATTTTGGATAGTAGGATTGGGCGTAGTACCTGGAGTAGTTAGTATGAGGAGTATATTGTGAAATGGAAGGACATACTAGTTGAAGATTCATCTTGGATTTCTTAGGCAAAGGTGGATTACCTTGGTTTTCATCTAACCCCAGAAAAGTGAGGGACTCACTTTTTCAACCACCCCGAATGCCTGATGCAGGAGCATCCCTAGTTCTTGGCAATCTTATATCAACCAAAAACAATTTCTTTTCAGTTTGTTTTTTTGTTTTGTAGTTTCAACATTTCTTTCTGCATTTTCTTGCATTTGCTCATTGGATCTTGCAGAGTTGGATTTTTCTTGTAATCATGGTTATCTTCCATATTCCTGGACCGTGGAACATTTTGTATATTTTTCCAGCAAGTTATCGCTTCCATATTTTGAGACAGTTTTATGGCTTTGAACATCGGAACCGCTTGGACCTATTTTCTATTAATGAATATTGTGGATCCTTTCCATAGCTTGTAGAGCCCTAGTTTGTTATTCCAACATTCCTTGGCATGTGGTCGACCTTCCTCTTGATCCACACTTCTTCCTTTGGATTTTCTAGAGGATTTTCATTGGCAGAGGCCGACCTAGTGATTTTACACATTTGATCTTGTTCTTCGACATTTAATCCCTCTCAGGCCAACATGGTTCTCTATTTGAGCTTATAAATCAATGCAATTAAGCATCATAATTCATTCTAGAGAATATAGGAGATGTATCTTAAGATTTAGAGGTTTGAAGTTGACCGATTTTGTAATTGAGCATGTATGTAGCAGGCTAGTGAGTTGAATCTTGTAGCCCGCATGTTGCTAATAGATTGTAAACAATTTTCATGATCTAATTCATTTAGTTCTGCACTATCTCCATCATCTTGTCTTTCTTTCATTGTGTTTACTCTTGCTGGATGGTTAAGATAGATCTCATTGAGGTCCCTCCTAATTGTGACTGCACCAGGTGTGTTTCCTTGTTCTGTGTTAGGAATAATTGAAGGAATAAAACACACCATTGGAGGTTGTGTGGTGGTTGGAGGATGAGGGGGTATACTCTGAAGAATGGGCTTGTCCTTAACTCTTGACGAGGGAGCAACAAATAATATCACACTACTATATAGGAGAAGACTGAGATGGAGTGAGAGATGTAGGAGGAGCTAAAGAAGAATTAATATAGATCAACTTAGATGCTAACTACCCATTTTTATACTTATAATATGTTGGTAATATGATGGATTTGGTTAAGTGTTCTTATTTATATCAACATTGTATCCCGGTTGGAGACTATCCGATTGGATCTATCCCGGTTAGTCTTGGTGATCATCTTGGTTTTGGCTGTGATTCTGATCTGGTATGATTAGATCTTTGGATTTAGTTTTGGATGCTTATTCTAGTTGGTTAAATACTTGCTATATTCTATTGGTTCATGATTTTGTGCTTTGGCTATTATCGCTTTTGGTATTTGCCTTTACCTTCTTGCCACTGCTATCCCGGTTAGCTTTACCAGTATGCATTATTTGGTGACCTGGTCAGTGGATTTTGGGTCCGGCTTATGGAATCAGTTTCTTTCATGTTGAAGGTGTTTCTTGATCGTGTTCTGAGTATTTGATGACTTTGCATTGGATGGCATGTTTTTATGATGGTCCTATTTGGGTCTGGTTAAAACTTTCTGTTATTTCATTGAGGGTTTCTACCGGTTGGTGAAGCGTGTTGCATTTTGGTTTTAGTGGAATCTCTGGTGGATATAATTGTTTGGATACTTGATTTAGGTCCATTCTATGCAAAGTAAATCATAATATCGGTCCGGTGGTATTGTGTGATGTAATTTTTGTAATTATGGATTTATGGGTTTAGGGTTTAGCTGACCTTGTCAATAAGGTTGATGATATGTATTTATGGGTGACTTATTCATGTAATTTGGAATCAATGGTTATGGGAGGTTATATCTGTATTATCAGTGAGAGGATTATGTGTGAATAGAGTCATATCATTCTAGTGAAGGTTGGAAAGGTTTTATGTTGTAGAGAAGACATCAGTGCTTAACCAGAATTGTATCAGGCATTAGTAGATGCTACTTTCACAGTTCATTTCTTTTCAGATTGTAGTCCGATGTTTATGTAAGTCAGTGAGACTTCCCTTTGGGATGGGAAGTGTGCTCTAGGTTGTTGGCCTTTCTGCAAGTGCAGACCCCATTGTAATTATTCATAATACTATTGCAGAGTATTCATCTGATTGTGGGTAGGGTTTCCCACCATGGTTTTACCTTTTCGGGTTTTCCACGTCAAAACATTGGTGTTATGTGTGTTGTGCCTTCATGTTATATCTTTTATTGTGTTGTGCTCTAGTTTAAGGTTTTAAATTGAATTAATTGTTATACTTGTGATTAAATTGATTCACCCCACCTCTCAGTTTATTGCCGGTATCAGATCATTCCAACATAATAAGCCTTGTACAAACAATCATCAGTGAGTAATGTAGGTCCAACCATAATAGGCCAAAAATGATAAATAGAAAAGATCTCACGTGACACAAATGGCATATATCTACTATCCTAGATAGTATGCATGGTTCCCTCATGAGGAAATTTTATAAATTTGTGGACAATAGGAGGAAGAACATCCATAGAGATTAGCCAAGGGACGCCTAAATTCACTTTGAATAGGTTGAACTCAGGAATGACCAGAAATGTAGAAAAAAATGCTTTGGGTCCTAGGAGAAATGGAGAGATCATCATTTGTACGAATGGTGGCTTTACAATCATCATACCTTTCCCTGTGCAACCTATTGATGAAGAAGCATCCTTCGTAATCATATTCACTCTATAAGAGGGAACAATCATAATGCCTATAACAAAATTAACATTGATCTTAGAAGGAATGTAAAGAGGAGAAGGATCTCCACAATATGATGAGTCATTAGGTGTGAATATGCCAAGAATTTTGACTTTTTGACTTGGGGGAGAGATTAGTATTATAGTCAAAATGTTAACGTACAAACAATTGGTTAGTGGAGGAGAAGATGATGCAGAAATGAAGTTAGAAGAATGTGGACAAAAATAATTGATGTAGATTTGTAACTCATTGTTGGCCTTAGTAACATATTGATTAGAACTCTATTTCTTATCACAAACTTGGATAGTACCATTGTTAATGTGGACTTGGGAAATATGTCTTAGATGCACATAGCGCTCAATGTCATGTCCAGGAACATGGTGATATTGACATAAATTTGATGCATTATACCAATGAGGGCGTGGTCTATTGTTTGGGAGTGGTTAGACATCTAAAAAGGTTACCAGGTTATCTCATAGAAACTTTTGTAAACACCCAATCAAGTTTATGCTCCTATGTGTTCTTCTTAGTTGCCTAAGGAATAGTTATCACATTAGCAACTACATTATTTTTCTTGGACACTTCAGAAGAAGACACAACTCCAAAGTTATCAACATGAGAATTCAAAGACAAATCTCTAAATTAAGCCAACGTGTGTTGATAGTCTCTAAGTGTAGTATATAGGTTGGAAAAGGAAGGATACTTAAGAAGAGAAACTTTCTCTTGTAGTTCCAATTGAAAATTTCCAATGAACATTCTCTAGAGATCATTGTTAGGGAGGCCATAAAGGATGTTGGAAGAGACAAATTGATAACAAAATGTAAATTAGTAAGTTTCTCATTACGTTGTTGCTTACAATGAATAAGGTGAGTGATAATGACCTTGCTACCAATGTTCACTTGAAACATCTGGAGAAACTCATTCATCAACTAGCCGAAAGAATGGATGGAGTTATCAAATAAAGAACAATACCATTCTAGCACAATTCCCTTAAGAGACTAAGAGAATAACTTAGCCAATATGTAATCTTGATGATAGGAATTTCTGTAGAGTGTAGTGAAAGAATTGATATGAAGTTATGGATCACCCTCACCATTGAAATTATCAAACCATAGAATCTCAACCCCTTGTGGGTAAGGGAGCATTTAGGTTATGAAGAGAAAGTGAACTACACCAATAGTTTCAATTGTGGATTATAATATTAAACCTATTATGTATTTTACCAATATTCTTGAAATTTTTTTCTAACAATGTTGTCCCTTTGAATCACAGTTTGATGCTTTTGACAATTTTAGCTGCACTTTGTATATTTTCTATTGCATTTTTGCTAATATGTCCTATAGTTTTTGTACCAACTCACTGTGCATATGTTATTTTGTACCGTGTCCATATCTAAAATAAAAACCTTCAGTTTTTTTGAAATTTTAATTGACACAACTAAATCTAAGACTAAAAATAAGACCTATTAGGTTGAACTTTCTTTTGCCCTTGCACTTTCCCTTATTCTTATAATTCCAAAATCTTTAAATTTTAGATCCAATTGCTTTAGTTCAATTGAAAATTAATTATTGACTATTTGGACCTTGCATCTTATCTATCACTAATTTAATCTCCATCTAATGTTAGTATAGTTTATCATCATCTCCTATTCATTGGGCTTGTACTCATTAGTATAGTGCAAGTTCAACAAATTAGTCATCATCCCAATCTTTATCACTCAAGGTATAGACATAATATTTGATAGTCTTGGATTTTCATTTAGGTTGCATTCAAATATTCCTAGATATCCCAAAAACATTCAAAAAGTTTCAAAAATAAAAAATAAAATAAAATATCCAAAAAACCAAATAAATATCTTCTAGATCACATCTAATTGCATATCATTAGCTTTTTCACAATCTCTGGGTCTCTTTTATATCTATTATTACTAGATCCCAAAGTAAGATAACACAAATGGACCTGTCACAACTAGATCCTATGATCAATCCCACTAGCATGCATTACTAAAGAGGATCTTCACACTTGACATGGAAACCTCTATTATGTTGGCATTTGCATGAAGTTTGCATTAATGATTTTTTATGTTGTCATTGATGTCAACAAACCGGTAATGTTATTGTGATAATGTTGTTTTGTAACCAGTAGGGAGAGCTAAGTGAAAGGAATTGTAACCGGTAGGTAAGTTTGTGGAGTGAACCAGTATTGCTAGGTATTGGAGAGTTGAATCAGTAAACCCTACCTGTTGTTTTGATAAACCCTAACCGATTAAGTTTGGTGAATTGGTTATATTGGTTTATGATCTAATGATGAGCGGTAATGATTATGACACGTATGCATATTGTATGAGGAGAGTTTCAAAGAGTTTTTGTTGCGTTGAGTTAATGTTTTTTATCTAGGGAATGAGAAAGTAAATTGCATGTAATGCAAAGCGCGTGATGAGTTACTAAGTTTGATGAAGCGATGATCAAGGAGCGGTCGAGGATTTCTTGAATGATGTGCAAAATTGTTATGTAATCCAACAGTCATACCTGAACTGACTTGTTTGTAATCTCTATGAGAGAATTAGGTTTTTGTTGTGTTACCGACTTAATTGATTTGTTTATAAAGTTGATAAGTTGTTTTAGTTTAAGTGTTTGCAAAGTTGAATTGAGTGTGTGGTTGACGAACCAGATGATGTATCTGTAGTTTGAGTAAAGGAAGATAGGAGCATGAAGAGGATTTGAACAAGCAAGTGAAGTGCTATTCTAACAAATCAGCAAAATCCTATTGTCTTCTAACAATTACAATAGTTAAATCTCCTAACCGAGTAAGCTCTAACAAGCTTGGTGTTATTCAAATCCTCTAACTAGGTGATCCATTAGATTGGATTCTAAATCGTTTACAAAGGTTACTCCTCATAGGGTATTGCTTCTAACAAGGCATTATAGTCAATCCCTTAACCAGGTGGTCTCTAACAAGATCTATTCTTAATAGGACTCTTTGTAAAGCTTTAATAGGCTTGGCTCCTAATAGGGCAAACTTCAGAAGAGTTTAGATAGTTATCTTGTGAGTCTCATCTCACCGTGGTTTTTCTCATCTGGGTTCCCACGTCAAAAATATTGTGTCAAGTGGTGAATATTTTTGTGGTTATGTTTCTATGGTTGAATTGCTTAACTACTTATTTCACTTTGATAAGTTATTTTAACCGGTAACAATCTGAAATAAGGTTTTACTTATGTCAAGTAAAAGTATTTGGATGATTGTGAGTTTCAAGTTGTTTACTGTTATCTGTTGTAACAATCAATTGGTTTATCTTAACAATTTTATTCTAACAGAGATATTGCATTTATAGTTATAAGTTTACTTGAGAGGTTATTTCTGATTAAGGTGATAGTTTATCAGCTTTTCTGACTACTGATTCACCCCCCCTCTCAGTAGTTATTTGGATCCTTATTATTTCATCATACCGTCATGTTATATTTGTTGAGAGATTGTTGGAATTACTTATCCATGTTGTCATTGATGTCAAATTTGGTGCTCCAGATTGGTATGTTTGATGTTGGTGATTAATGTGAGAGATGCAGTATATGTAGATTGATATGTGAGAGGTTGTATATGTTAAGTTGCAACACAATGCAAGATAGGTATGTATGTTATAGATTGCATGATCCTCGTTGTTGTTTATGTTGTTGCTGTCACCGTATTTGAGATGATTATTGCTCCAGGATCATGAGGATATGAGTGTATGTATGTGAGAGTTTTTGGTGTTGGTTGAGACATTTGTTCATTGCTTCGGAAGCTGTTCTTTTGATGTCATGTTTCAGTTGTATGTCTAGATATGCTGTGGTGAGTAGATTCTTGTGCTCTAGTTTCCTTTAGTTTCTTTGATTTCTGGTAACATTAATTTGGTGTTTTGGTTTTCATGTCTTGAATCATGTGATTCTAACTTGGATCATGATTAGAGTGCTCTAGAGATTTTGGTCTCAGCTATGATTCAATTATTCCATTATGTGCTCTAGTAATTGCAACATTATGGTAGTGTGTTGTTTTGGTGCTTTGAGGATATGTTCTTTTCTGGTGTGGCTGAGCTTGAAGATCTATATTGATATTCTACTCTGGTGATTGTAGCATGTCATTAAAATATTCTTTTGTCAAATATCTCAAAGGCCGACTTGATGTATTTCCAATTTAATATATATGTATATACACACGATCCCTTTATGATGAGAAGCATGTATGAATTTGTGTGCGTGTGAGTGAGTGGAAGCATATGAGAAAAGACTAAAAGTGGTAAGCAATAGAGGTAAAGTGGTGGTTTGGTATAAGTAGAATTATGCAGTAAGTTGGTGAAGTGATTTACAGAGGTTCCTAATCGGATCTATTGCAAATAGTCAAGAGTATTTTAGAAAGTTGGTGAAGTGTTTTGTTGAGGTTCCCAACTAGATCTGCTACAAGTAGATAATGAGATGTTAGAGCTTTAACTAGACCTATTTTCATGCATGTGTAGATGTAAGTTTCTCAGTTCACTGCTTTTGACAGTAAGCCTTTCTAACAATAAGTCGTTCTTTATTTTGAGCAGTAAGCTCTCTAGGAAGTGAGCCCTCCAACACTGAGCCTATTTTGTAAACATCATATAACTAGCTATATTATCTCGAGAGTTAACCCTCTATGTGGTTTTTCCCTCTTTGGGTTTTCCACATATAAAAATATTTGGTGTCTCTTTTATGGCCGTGTTATGCAATTTATTATCGTGTTTCAAGGATAAGTAAGATTAAGTTATGTTTAGCATATTAACTGGTTCAATTTTAGAATTTGAAGTAGACTACTGATTCACCCCCCCTCTTAGTATTCCGGTTTGTTCAATAATATTCACCATAGTTAGCCCCTCTAGAGTTGTCTACATACAACGTTCAATAGCAATTTACCCCACATGAAGTTGATGAGGCTTTACAAGCTGATAGAGTTCAACAACTTATGGATGCACTTTTATCTACATACCCAAATCAACATTTTAATGTTCCTAGCATGAAATAGAGTTGAAATACCACCAAGTTTTGACCTTTCAAATATCAAGGAAACTCCACAAAAAAATCCCTCATCAAAGACAAATCCTTTCAGTTTGGCACCCCCATCAAACAACTCAATTCCACAATCAAACAATATCTAACCAATGTGTTCTTGTCCCTCATTTGACCTTCAATTTAACAATCCCCTTTTCAACCTACCACAAACACCTAAAACAAACACAATACCTTTCAATTTAAACACAACATTTTCCAATCCAAATGCATCAATTCTTTATCAAACCATGTAAATATCGAATCAAAACATATCCTAACTAAATCAAAATGTGACACCACCAAACCAAAACCAAAAAAACCAAATGTTGTCACCTAATAAAAAATAGACAAATTCAACACCCTCCAATCAAAACCAAAATAATACCATACCTCAGCTCAAATGTATTACAAAATAAACCAAAAGAACCAATATACTGACCAAAAGCACTAATATATTGACCAAAAGTACCACTTCGTTGACCAAATGCACCAAAGTACGAACTAGATGCACTAAAGTAGTTAAAAATTGAGCAGAAATTGTGAAATGTAACACATGATAACCAATTTCAACCCAAGATTGACAAAAAGAGAAAATCTTCTTTGACAACACAATAAACTCTCTACAAATGTAGGTATATCTTTTATATATACCAAATGCAATCTTTGTCAACCTAGATATGATGCAAGTAATTTATGAAGTGTTATAAATCAATCTAAATACACAAAGTTGACTTACAACTTTAGAGAAACACACTTCTTGCAAATTTTTTGTTTAAACTCAAGGGTGTGGGTCCCACTAGGCATTCCAAAATGTGAATGGTTTATAAAATAAAAATATAAATAAAAATAGAAACAATGCAATGCAAGATCCAAAACCACATTCACAATCACTCAATAAATCCTAATATATAAGAACAATTAAAATGACAAATAATAAATCCATAGCAAACACCTTAGATTGATCCATTATTACTTTGATAAATTTGAATGCTTCATGTAGATTAATCTCAATTTTTTTGCATAACCTTAATAACAACATGATAAGATGATAGGCTTGATCTAGGATGCTTGATAATTGATAGTGATAGTGATAGCTCACTGTAGACACTTAAAAATAATTATTTTAATTGTTTTAAGTTCTTGACATAATTCATTTATTAATTATGCCAATTTTTAATTCCTCTTCAATAATAATTAATTATAATTAATATTGTCACTATAGTCTGTCCCCTTTTATTCCTCTAAAAATCCTCAATATTAGATCTCCTCAAATTCCACCTCTTAACTAATTAATTTCAATTAATTAGTTAACCTAAGTTATTCCTACAAATCACCTTTTTCCTAATCCATCATTAAGCTAATAAATTCTTCTAGAAACTCCCTAAACTCACTTAACATTATTCTTCTAATTTTTAATTCCCTCCACTCATTCTCTCTCCTAGTCAAATCCTCCTACAAATCTTATCTACCCTAATCCCACCTAATCTTTCTTCTAATCCCTCTCCTAATGAGTTGCTAGTGGCTAATCATCATGATTAGCCACAAAGTCAACTCCTTGTCCCTTCCATCCAACCACTCTCCTTAAATGCTATTTTCTTAGGTGAATGTGAGATTTTCAAAATCTCGTATCCATCTAAGAATCCCATCCTCCAAGGAAAATTTAATTCCTCCTTATTCCTCCAATCCCCATGAGAATCCTTTTTGAAGAATTTTTAATTCTTTATTTCTATCCGTCAAGGAATATCCTATCCCTTGTTCTCTCCAAGGCACATTGGGAAGTATTCCCAATGAACCTTGAGGAGTGTGGAGACAAGAAATGCCTTTAAGGCATATCTCTTGGTCTCCACACCTCCTCTTGGGACTTGTGTGGGCTCACAAGGAATCCTGACCCTCCATCTTGGGTCAATCCTATACCTCCATTTCTCCTCCTCTCTTCCTATAAATTGAGGAATCCATTCCCTAATATCTCATCTCCAAGTTTAGTAAATCCATGCTGCTAGTTTGTGCCCAAGAAACCATCCTTGCATCCTTACCATGCCAAAATTAGCATCCATCCATACTTAGCCATTTCATCCTTCAATCCTTAATCCATCACATCCATTTATGCACAATATTGGAGAGCCAACTACATTCAAATAACTCAAAGGAGCATATCAAGTGGAGCATCATCAAGGGGCACCTTCACTTCACCAAGCTTGATCCAAGGGAGAAGGTATAAGTTTGCAAGGTATAAGCATTGTCTTTATGTTTTCATGTGGTTTGATTTATGTTCCATGTTTTTAATATGTTTTAGTGCTTTGTTTGCATACTAACCACTTGAATTCACCTTGTTGGTTTTTACCTTCTTCATTCTAGTACACCCGGTGGGACCCACATCCTTAAATCTAACATTTTTGTGTGTGAAAGTTGCAGGTATCAGAACAATGTGACTGCCTGCAAATCAGCGTGAGCGCCTCAGGTTCAACGTGACAAAAAAACTTTTCAGCGCATGCGCAGGCGCACCAGCGTTAGCACCCTATTTTTAAATTAATTTCCCGCTTCCATTTTGAAATCTGCTAACTTTTTTGGTCTTTTTAGCGTAGGCGCTTGTGTTTCAATGCGTACGCCCATGTTTCAGTGTGGGAGAGCTTGTATCAATGTGACTGTTTTCAGAATCCTGCCCTCTGCAATTTTTTTTTTTAAATTTGAATTTTGAAATCTAACAACTAACTTTCATTGCAAGTTTTTGTGTTTCAATGTGAGTGCAGGCGTTTCAACGCGAGCGTAGAAATTTTAGCATGTGCATAGGCACTTCAGTGCGACCGATCCCAAACAGCGCGATAGACAGGTATAATCACGAGTTCTATTTGTGTTAATTTCCTTTTATTGTTTAGATTTCGGCCCACTACAATGCATAAGCAGACATTTTGGCACTTGTGTAGGCGCTTCAGCGCAACTGACTGCATTTCAGTGCATGCGCTGTTTCTGCAGGCCAGTAGCTACTGATATTTTTTTTTGTGAGTGTTGTAGCTTCTTCGACTATCGAAGACCTAAACAAAAACTACTAATCCAATTGTTTTGCAGGTTGCCTAGGAGTTTCAACAAAACGTTGTGTCTCTTTTTTTAACTAGGCACCTAGATTTAATTAGGGGGTAAACAAACCATTGTCTTTTGTGTTTATGAAAAACATAAACGTAGGAGAGTATGCTCTCATCTATCTAGATGATCATAAATCGAAACCCTCCAATATTTTAATATTTGTTGTATGTTTACCCTTAGCGGGCCTGCCCTCCCAACTTGCTCTTTGATCCGGTGAGAGGGGAATGACCCAAGTGACTACACTCGGACCTGGGTTCCCAACTCACTATAATAAATAGGCCATTAATGATGAAAGGGTCAATGGTTGGGGTATATGAGAGTTCACTCTCACATTGGGTGCTTAGTAGGATCCTAAAGATCTCAATCATGCTTGCATGACTACCAAGTTCTTGGTGCTTCATTGGGCTATAGGCCTCAATTACGCTTGCGCAACTATGAAGGGTAGCTCCTAATGGGAAGACATATTAAACACCTTGTGCATAGTGTCCAAAAACCTTCTAGTCATTGGCGCAGAAGGTCGAACGTTTGAAGCCACCCATATTTTTACTGCCCTTAGCAGAGACACAAAGTTCATCGTGAGGAGTTTTCATGGGAATTGATGCTTGGATACCCCAGAGAAGTGAGTGCCATGGAGGGGAGCCAATGGAGTGAAGCATCTAAGTGTTTGCTTTGGGTAAGCGTATCTAGGAAACCAATTGGGATCCAATGACTATTGTCCTTCCCAGCCTTAAAGATGTTGTACATGAGCATGAGTGTCTTTGAGCTAAAATTCATTTGATTATTGTGTTTTCTTTTCTTGATATTTACTTGCCAAGAGTAGACTAAAAACACATCATTATCCTCAAACACCTTGCAAAAATCACTTGTCTAAAAACAAACAATCATCCAAAGCAAGATCCTAGTCACAATTCCAAACATAGTCATACCCAAGTCACATCCTAGTCACCATCCACACAAAGTCCTAATTACGTCGAAACTCCATCCATCTCATGTTTCATAAACCTAAGTTGTATAAGCATCCTAAGAAGTCAATCCACTGACCTATCAAGAAGAAGAAGCTCACACAAGCACAACTCATTAGACGTCGAAAATTCTGGTACACAAACCACAAACTCTTGCTTAAACATAGGACCTTCTTGCATCATTACCATGATTAAGTCCATGGTCATAATAATGAGTTTGATGCTAGTGATGAATTAAGAGTCCGTGCCCTTCATCAAGGTTTAGGTTTGTCTGTTAACACCAACTACCATCAAAATCAGGGTGATCGTATCCCTTCGTACAACTTGCCATCCAAACCAATCATCTATTGAGTCATGTTCATGGCAAGGATAGTCTAGTCACAAATATCTTCTAATGATCATTATCATCCCTCTTCAATCAATCGTCCTCAATCTTTTCCTAATGACTTAGCACATTAATCAATCACAAAATCAATCACCTCCAATCATCAAATCAATTCTCAAAATCCAAATCAAATCCAATTTAACCTCACATTAAGGTTGCATGCCTTGTAAAGTTTCATTTAGACCTCATCCTTAATCACTTGGCTTTTGTGCTTGAAGAAGAATCCTCTCCAAGTACCTTTGCCTTATCCTTTGAGTCAATTAAGACTCTTATCTCACATCTTTGTTTTACTTAGGGTCATCAGTCAACCCTTAGTGAAAAAAAGGCTTTTTTATCATCATTCCAAGGTCTAAATTCTACCAACTTGGTCATTACCTTGCTTGGGGGTTCATCAACATTTCCCACCTAAGATCCTCATCCAAGGAGTAAGGTGCAATTCTAATCAAATCCGGGTCCTAATCCAAAGACCCTATCAATCAGCAAAATATATTTTCATCAAATTCAAATCCTAAAATCCAAGAGCCTTGCTAAGTCCTCTCATAAAAAAATTCATCCTTCATTATTTTCTAAGGTTATTCTTGTATGGTCACAACTCGGCCCCAAAAGAAAAATATGGCCGAACAACAATATGGTATGCCAGACATTAGTGTCCTATATGAAGATCCTACACAAAGTGTGCAACCTAGCATCGAAAATCAAACACAAAATCCTAATATGGCTGACCAAGATGAACTCTCTCTGGAAGTGCAAACTTTCCTAGCAGACTCCTATAATCAAGAGATGTTGGAGAAATTTATCTAACACAATCCTACTGCGCTTCTAAAGACCCTCATTGAAAATGGAGCTCAACTCCCACCTGATTTTGATAAATCCGCCCTTGGTCAACAACCACAAGGAGACCTTTCTCCCACTCATACCACCGCACCTGTTATTCAAACTCAATCAATTGTGGCCCTGCCAATCATTCAACCCCAATCAATAGCACTTGCGTCACCTCCCCCCCATGGTCTCCATTCCACCTTCTTCCTCCTTACCATCTATACCACTATCAAATCCGATCTCATCTATTCTCCAACATGCCTCTATACCATCTTCTTCTACTCAACCATATATTTCTATTCCACAAACCTCCATTCCATTCAACAATGTCACAAGCTTCATTCGGGCTGCACTTAATCCTATCACAATAGTTTGTGGGTCACAACCGACTATCACTAGTGTCCTTGTGATGTCGGTCATCACATCTCACATCCTCGCTTCCTCATCATATCAATACATTAGTGGTGGTGCACCTTCCATGACTCATTCGATTCTAGGGGCAAACACAATCCATCATTTCCAAAATCCACAACAAGACCTCATTAAAGAAATCCAGGACAGGAAAAACATCATCAAGGACATGAAAGAAGGGACTAACAAAAGGAAACCTTACTCATTTGATGAATTTTGTCCTTGCCCTTATGACCTATCTATATCAGTTGCACCTTATCGCCCAGGGTTTGAGATCCCTAAGTTCACCAAGTATGAGGGCAAAGGGGACCCCCTGTGACCATGTTTAGGAATTTCACATCCTATGTCAAGAAGTCTCCTATAGTGACCTATACTTTCAAAGACTCTTCCCTAAAATTGTAACGGGAGATGCCTTGGCATGGTTCTCGTCCTTACCATGAGGTTCCATTATCTCCTTCCTAGACTTGGCAGAGAAGTTTGTGGCTCACTATGCCTACAACATGGCTAATGATGTTTCCATGATGGACCTGTGTAACACAAAGAAAAGGCCCAGAGAGACTTTTGCTAACTTCTTGCAAAGATGGTGACACCTCATCAAGAAATTCCAATGGGACATTCCAGAACAACATCAAATTGAATTATTTCAAAAGAATCTGGTACCCAAACTATCAAGGCCCCTGACTTCTCAATGTATTAAATCTTTCCAAAAATTGACTGATAAGGGCCTAGCCCTTGAACGTGTCTTGTTAGAGGAAGGAACCTTAAAGTACTACCAAAGATCAAGTCAAAATTATTCCTCTTATCATAATCATAAACCAAAATTCTGGTTGAAGAACAAGAACGTAGTCAATGATGGTGTAATTGATGCAAAACGGGTCCAGACCATGGCCGCTCCTCCAAAACCCACCCCCACCAATCGTCAATTCAACAATCAAAATAATCAAAATCACTCCCAAAAGCCTCATAACAATGTCTCAATCTAGGGGCGACCACACTAATCCAACAACAGGACTCCAAGAGACTTCACTCCTCTTGCTGAGCCCATTGAAGTGGTGTTTCAAAAGCTTGTTCAATTAGGCACAGTGGTTTTCTTGATTGCTCGCCATTTGATCCCAATCAACCCAAACCTAGCTGGTATAATGAGAATGAATATTTTGAGCATCATCACATCAAGGGACATGATACACGAAAAATACATGAAGCTTAAAATCTATATACAAGATCTCATTGATAGGGGTGAAATTGAAGTAGCAAATGCAAAACCTGGTAATAACAATGACAAACTCAAAATGTACCAGGAACCCTTCCTGAAACATGATAAAGGAAAAGGCTCATCATCTAATGTGGTGAACTATGACTACACTAATCACGTAACCAACTTTGACTCTTTAGTAGGTCGCATTGAGCCCGCAGACAATCATGTCAATGTCATAACTATCCAAGGAGTTAACCCTCCCCCTCTCCAAAGCAGACCTAACCCTACTAGGATAGTCATTCAAGATGCTACACCTTCCACCTCCTACTCTTAAAATGACTGCAATGTAACTACGTGTCAAGGCAGAGTCACCGTGCAAGGAGCTCGTCCCCCACCAAACCCTCCCCCCATGTGTTCCACTCGCTGATATGACCTCCTTGACCAACTTAGAAAGACCCCCACACAAATCTCCATCTTAGAACTGTAGCGTCCTAAAATTGCAACACTTGCAATTTCGACTGCATTTCGGTCTTCACGATGGCGACGCAACACGCAACCTGAATGGAGACCCCGAAACTTGCTCACGACACCAAAAACTGCATTTTTCAAGCACCCTGGCCTGAACCTCCTTGCACCCTGCTGTCCCGGGAGGTGGGACCAGAGCGCCCAGCGCCCTAGTCCCTCAGGACCAGGGCGCCCAGCGCCCTGGTCCCTGGGTCCTATTTTGGGCCCAGTCTCCTAAGGAGATTGCGGGTCTTTTTGTTTGCAATTTGGAAATTATATTTCCTGGTCGGCCTAAGGTCGGGAAAATCAGTCTATCAGCCCTAATTGACAAGTATATAAACTACATTTTTCTCTCTCATTTGGCATGAGATGACGATAAGATGATATGACGTGGAAACTATACTCAAACATTCAAGCATTCAAGCAATTGATCATTTCAAGTCTCCATTCAAGGCTAAGTGTTGCATTCAAGTCAAGGATTCAACCATTGAAGAGGAGATCACTTACTACATGCTACATACAACAAACAACAACATCTAAACCTTCGCACATAAGGATACAAACATCCTTAGAACAAGGTATTAGTACTTGTTTTACATTACAGTCATTTACATTTACAACACTTGCTCATTTCTTGGTTAATTCCAAAACCGGGGTTTGACCTAAAGGCAAACCCCTAATCCCTAACCCCCCAATCATCTTCACTTTTCTGTGTGTAGGTTGCAGGTACGCGGCTGAGATTGAAGATCTGGAATCCTTGTGCAGAGACGAACAGATCCCCCTTCGTTTCGCGGATTTTTCGGAGGACCGTGGCGCCGGGCGCCATCGTCCCGACAACTTTTGCTCAAATTTGCAGGACAGTGCCATATTGACATTCTACTGCTAATTCCTGGTCCGCAGCTTCATCCTATAACCCGAACTCAGTTTATAAGCGAATCTTTGTCACTTTCTATGCATTCTTAGCTCAATCTTCTTATCAACATTCTTTACAAAAGAGGGTAGCCTTGCTTTCCTAACCCTTGAAATTCATTTAGCATCCAATCTTACATTGTGTGGGATTGGATCTTATGAGTTTCAACCCCTCTTTTGAATGTAAAGTCTCTCCCTTAAGTGAAAAAACCATCGAATCCTAGCGAACCTCCCTTCTCTCTCCTCAGAGTTGGAAGAGGGGAGAGCAACTAGGGTTCGATCACGATTTTTCCGCTTTACATTTTGGTGAATCTGACGTGAACATCCTTTCTGATTTTTCATGCTTAGATCTGAAAAAATTGATTACATTTCCATGTTTAATCTTTTGCAAAATTTTAGAGTTTGATTGCATAAAAACCCTAAACTTTCTTTTTGAACATTGAACTTGTGAAATGTTTAATTATTAATGCTTGCTTCAGATCTGCTTTTCTATTACAAATTATCAATTCATATTTGTGCTTTAATTTTGAAAATTAAGTGGTTAAAAGTCAAAACCCTAATTTTTGAAACCCTCTTAATTCAATCTTTGTCCGACAATTTCACTGATCAAAACATCTCCAAATCAGCTGTAACTTTGGATTCCGCAATAAAATCACAATATCTTTCATCCCTGAAAATTTGGAAAAAAGTTGCGAGGACCGTGTGCACTCTGAGCGCCATCGTCCCCGACATTTTTTCCGAAATTTTGGGAGCGAGATCTTACTGTATTTTTCTGCTAAAATCCAGAATTTTGGCTAACTTTATCAATTATAACACCTTCAAAATTACAGTCAAAGTTGGTCTTGTGATTGCTCGGTCTAGGGCTCCTAATCATTCAAAAATTATCGAAATTGAAATTTTGTGCCAAAACTGTGTTCTTACTGTCTTAAATCTGAAAAGTGTATTTGCATTCATTCGAAATTTCAGTGCTTTATTCAAATTCTTGCAATTTGTGACTTTTGAAATTAAGTGCTTAATTACAACAACTTTGATTTCCGCTTTCAAAATTGAATTTTGCGTGAAATTGAGTCAACTTTTAAATTTCAAAACTTGCATTGCTTTGGACATTCCCTCTAAAATCATAAAATTCAAAATTTCAGTTTCCCTCTCTTTTTCAAGATTCAAATTTTTGCATTTTTCGACAATTTGGGTAGGGTTCAATTTTGAGATTGCAACTTTAATTTGGCCTATCTACAGATCGTAAAATCCCTCAATTTTTTCAGATTAGCTCTAAAATCATTATAACTTTCATCCCTGCAAATTTCGAAAAAAGTTGCAAGGACCGTGTTGCACTCCGAGCGCCACGGTCCCAAACATTTTTTCCGAAATTTCAGGAGACTGTCGTGATTGCATTTAACAGCTTAAATCTGGAAGATTGGCTGATTTTACTGAAAATTGCTACCTCTAAAATCAAAATCTTTTCTCTCTCTCTAGTGCATGAGTTTTACAACAATAAGCCCTACTTACACTATTCCCGTTAGACGAAGCCGTAGAATTAAGTCTTTCCGAGGTTTAACTACCAAGGAGATGGAACCTAATTTGAGTAGCCTTTTTAACGAGGACATGGGTAATTCCTCCAATCCTCCTAATGATGAAGAAGCTCCCCATGAGGTCTCTGTTGAACAACTTTCGAAATTGGATAACCAATTTGATGATTTTCACTAATGGATGTCTCATGAGTATCCCGATAGTCAAGCTCTTCCTTTAATTGAGGGTTTAAAACGCATGCTTCAAAGTGATAAGAATGGAATTGATGTTTTGCGTGGTATTTCACACATTGTGAATTCGAACGTGATACCTATAAAAAGTTGTGCCGAATCTTTAGGTTATACACAAACTCCTACACAAGTCAATCATTCTATTCCTTTGACAACTTCTATTGCTAGCATACCTACCTTTACATCAAACATAATGGCTACTTCTATACAAGACATTCCTCCTGTGATTACTAGTCATGGGGGCAATCCTTCTTCTTCAATCAACCCTCTTCTTTCATTCAATCCGACTTCTTCATTCATTCCTTCAATGAGTGTTCCATTTACATCTTCACAAATGAACATGACGCAAGGGGGCAATTCATTTAACCATTCCATTCCTCCTTGTAGTGTTCCTCCTATCCAATCATCCCCTATGGTTGACTATCATAGGGTCCCACCACCTTACTCTCTACCTTCTTTCAATAACATAACACCTCCATCTCAATCTAACACACCTAATATGAATTCTTCAACTGAAGCAACCATTAATAATCTTGCACAAATTGTCTCTTCTTTACAGCAACAAATTGCCTCTATGAATCAATCTAAGTTTAGTGTGCCCACATTTGATGTTGCGAGCCCACTTTCTCTTGACATTGTTCAAGCTATCCCTCCTAAACATGTTGAAATCCCACATTTGGAGCTTTATAATAGTAAAGGAGATCCTCTAACACATGTTAAGACTTTTTAAACAATCTGTACTGATTTTGCTTATGACCCAAGGTTGCTTGCGAAACTGTTTACTAGAACATTAAGAGACAAAGCCCTACAATGGTATTGCTCGTTGCCTTCTTATTCTATTACTTCTTTCGAACAACTTGCAAATGCTTTCATTCAACAATTTCAAAACAATATAAGTCCTAAAGTTACTTTGATTGATTTAATGCATTGTAGACAAGGTGTTAAAGAAAAAGTGACTGATTTCATTGGTAGATATAAGCATTTGTATGCTCAAATTTCTTTTCCAGTGCCTGATAATGATATTCAAAGAATCTTTATTTCTAATTTGCAAAAAGATATTCGAGACAAACTTCTATTTTCTGAGTTTACTTCTTTCCAACAGTTGTGTGCCACTCTTCACAATTATCAACTGACTGTGAGTTAAATGGAACAATCACATCCTATGGCTCCGAGTGATAAGGGTGATAGCAGTCAACAACCATTTGGGAAGATTAAACCGAACAGAGATTCCATCAAATTTAATGAAAACATCATCAACAACAATGTGAATGCAACATCAGGTGTGCCTCCTATTTCTAAATTTTTCAAGAAAGAAAGAAAGTATACTCCTTTGAATGAATCATTGCATGGTATTATGAATAAGTTATTGGAACAAAATGTGCTTACTCTTCCTCCTATAAGACAAATTGATCCTGCAAAGATTACTTCACCTTATTTTGATCATAAAGCTTTTTGTCACTTTCATCGTCAGCCTGGTCATGATACTGAAAAATGTTTTTCTTTAAAGGGTAAAATTCAAGATTTGATTGATAATAATACTATTTCTGTTTCTGGAGTGAATGATAAAGGCAACACATCTGTAGCTCCTCCTAACCAAAATCTTCAGATTTTTACTGATCCATTACCTTCTCATACTTCTCATACTTCTAATGCGATTGAGGCTAATGATTCCTCTCTCTCATCTGATGGTCTTGTGTCTATGACTCCGAATGTGATTAACTTTGTAGAGCAGCAAGAAAATCCTAAAGAACCTTCCATCACATTTGATTCTAGTGAAACCATTAGAGCACCTGATGGTCCTTTATACATAGTTGCAAAAGTCAAGAATACACCTTGCCGTGGAGTGCTTATTGATCCTTCGTGCATGGTTAATGTTATTACTGAGGAATTTCTTTTTACTTTGCAATTGAATCAAGTGATCTATGACAAAACAGATGTGATTGTGAAATTATTTGATGCCTTTTCTTCTCCTGCAATTGGTTCTATTACATTGCCTATTGAGGTCCATAACAAATCCCTTGATGTGAACTTTTCTATTATTCCATCTTCCGAACAATTTCATGTGAAGCTTGGCTATCCTTGGCTATCTTCCATGAAAGCTATTGCTTCTCCTATACATAAATGTTTGAAATTTCCCCATAATGGTGAAGTTGTTACTGTCAATCATAGTCTCTTTAAACCAGCTGAAAGAACTTCTAGTGTTCCTATTGTTTACTTTTGGCCTAAACCATTTCAGTCTCTTCCTCCGCGAAGTGATCATCTCTTCAAATCTTATCAAAAGTGGAAAATAGATATGATCCTATCTTTAAGTGAATCTAGAACACCTAAACTTGACATTCCTATCATTCTTGAGAAGGAAATTCTTCCTTTGAAAGATAAAACTAATGTCTTTCCTCAAGAAGATTCCCAACCCATCCCCATGGATGTGACTATGTCTATGCCTGATAAACCTTCTAAAAGTAGACCTATACCTCCTCGTCATGATGGACTTGGTCTTCTTCCTAAACCAAAAATTCCTCCTTTATATGGAGCAGTTCCTCCTCCTTCCTTTTATGGAGAGAAGAGACCTTCTTCTTCTCCTATTATCCAGCCTAAGAGACCACAACCTAAACACCCAAGTGATAAGGATGAGAACATTCCTCCTCCTCTATCTTCTACACTTCCTACTAAGACTAGACGAAATCGTTCTGCACGTGAACGCCGACGAAAGCGTCGTCTTAGGGCTCAAGCAGCTGCTTCTCAAAATTTACAATCTCCAAAAATACCTTCAACAAGCATTATTCCATTTTCTCCAACATCTCCTAAACATAAGATGCATGATGGTCTTGATCCTGTGCGAGTTAAAGATCCTATTTTTATAAATCTTGATGATGATATAGATAAAAATGTTATTCATGATGAAAATGTTTCTCTGCTTGCTTCTGATAGTGAATATGAACTTGTTGATGTTGATAACCATTTATCGAATGAATTTTCTAAAGCACTTATCCTAGCTCCTAGACAAGAACAACGTGGCTTGGAACATGAACATAGCCCTTGTTTGGATCTTGTGATAGCTCCATCTGCTGTGTTGGATGTTCCTCCTCTAGCGTGTTCCCTGCCTTCCCGAAACATTGATTAGCAAGATCGGGGGGTAGATGACGTGCTAGGCTAGTTACATTAGCATAGCAGATTCTCTCCTCCTCTCTTTTGTTACTTCTTCTATATGTTATTCTCATTCTTCTATTTGTTGTCCTTAGTGTTGTCTACTTGAGGACGCTGCAAAGCACTGAGATCTCTTTGGTCTCTCTCATGTTGACTCAAAAGAAACATGTGTTCCCTTCTTCTAGGTGACCTTCCTTGATTGGGGAATGAAGAACAATTATGCATACATACATATGATATATATATATACATGACTTATCATACAACATACTGACCCCGAGGAAAGCGAAGTCACCTCGTGCTTTGTGTTTGTGTCTATTATCCTTGGGTTTATCTCACACTTGGGGGCTAAATCTTTGCAATAACGTGCTCCTTTCCTTTCTCCTTTCTTATGTGTATCACTATGTTAAAACAATCACCCTCATTGAGGCATGTGTGATCGCTTTAACGTAGGGGGGCATACACCTTGTCTATCCTTTCAAGATACTTGAAAATTTCTTGGCGAACTTAGCTTTGCCTTGAAAATTTTTGGTATTTCTCTTGCATGACTCATAGTGAGGGAACCTTACTACTGACAGTCATGGTTCTCCCTCGTGATCTTCCCTTTTACTTTGTCAATCGAAGTCGTAAGATCCTTAGTCCACTGGGGGCTTGGTGTATCTTGCCTCCTTGACGTGGTGAAAGTCTTTCAATGTTGTTTCCTTGTACTTTACCGGAAGTATGAGCATACATACTCCCGCTAAAGTGGGGGCTAAATGTAGCGTCCTAAAATTGTGACACTTGCAATTTCGACTGCATTTCGGTCTTCACGATGGCGACACAACACGCAACCTGAATGTAGACCCCGAAACTTGCTCACGACACCAAAAACTGCATTTTTCAAGCACCCTGGCCTGAACCTCCTTGCACCCTGCTGTCCCGGGAGGTGGGACCAGAGCGCCCAGTGCCCTGGTCCCTCAGGACTAGGGCGCCCAGCGCCCTGGTCCCCAGGACCATGGCGCCCAGCGCCCTGGTCCCCAGGACCATGGCGCCCAGCGCCCTGGTCCCCAGGACCATGGCGCCCAGCGCCCTGGTCCCCAGGACCATGGCGCCCAGCGCCCTGGTCCCCAGGACCATGGCGCCCAGCGCCCTGGTCCCCAGGACCATGGCGCCCAGCGCCCTGGTCCCTGGGTCCTATTTTGGGCCCGGTCTCCTAAGGAGATTGCGGGTCTTTTTGTTTGCAATTTGGAAATTATATTTCCTGGTCGGCCTAATGTCGGGAAAATCAGTCTATCAGCCCTAATTGACAAGTATATAAACTACATTTTTCTCTCTCATTTGGCATGAGATGATGATAAGATGATATGACGTGGAAACTATACTCAAACATTTTAGCATTCAAGCATTCAAGCAATTGATCATTTCAAGTCTCCATTCAAGGCTAAGTGTTGCATTCAAGTCAAGGATTCAACCATTGAAGAGGAGATCACTTACTACATGCTACATACAACAAACAACAACATCTAAACCTTCGCACATAAGGATACAAACATCCTTAGAACAAGGTATTAGTACTTGTTTTACATTACAGTCATTTACATTTACAGCACTTGCTCATTTCTTGGTTAATTCCAAAACCAGGGTTTGACCTAAAGGCAAACCCCTAATTCTTAACCCCCCAATCGTCTTCACTTTTCTGTGTGTAGGTTGCAAGTACGCGGCTGAGATTGAAGATCTGGAATCCTTGTGCAGAGACGAACAGATCCCCCTTCGTTTCGCGGATTTTTCGGAGGATCGTGGCGCCGGGCGCCATCGTCCTGACAACTTTTGCTCAAATTTGCAGGACAGCGCCGTATCGACATTCTACTGCTAATTCCAGGTCCGCAACTTCATCCTATAACCCGAACTCAGTTTATAAGCGAATCTTTGTCACTTTCTATGCATTCTTAGCTCAATCTTCCTATCAACATTCTTTACAAAAGAGGGTAGCCTTGCTTTCCTAACCCTTGAAATTCATTTAGCATCCAATCTTACATTGTGTGGGATTGGATCTTATGAGTTTCAACCCCTCTTTTGAATGTAAAGTCTCTCCCTTAAGTGAAAAAACCATCGAATCCTAGCGAACCTCCCTTCTCTCTCCTCGGAGTTGGAAGAGGGGAGAGCAACTAGGGTTCGATCGCGATTTTTCCGCTTTACAAGAACTTCTCAAGACTTCCCCTATCCATAAAGAAATTTTGGAACTAGGCCTTCTGGAGTCTCGCGTTCTTGATAATATCAATGCTACCCAATTTCAAGCTCTCATTGGAAACTTTTCTGCCTAACAACACCTTGTGTTCACTTCCAATGATGCTCCTGTAGATGAAGACCATAATAAACCTTTTCACATCAAAGCCCTTATCTAGAAGCACAAGGTCAAGTGTATCTTGATAGACGGTGGATCTAGACTCAATTTGTGTACATACAAGTTAATAAAAAATTTGTGGCTTTTTGAGGACCTGGTAGATACATCAGAAAGGATCACAATAAAGTCATATGATGATGCAGAAAGAGTTTCAAAGGGTATGATCACCTTACCTCTTCAAGTGGGCCCTATCATAATTGAAACCCCTTGCCAAGTACTAGATCTTGATCTCCCCTACAACATCCTTCTCGGTCGGTCATGGATTCACTCCTTGCAAGTTGTACCCTCCACTTATCACCAATGCATCAAATTCCCCTTCAATGAAAGAGAGATCACTATCAAAGGTGATCCACAACCTTTTCAATATTGCAAGCTCTTAGAGGGGAAACATCCATATCATTTCCCACTAAATAGACCCTCTCCAACTCCTCCATCTAACACATCAAATGTTGCCTCCACCTCATCCCAAGAAAACCCACAAAACAAGAGCTCGAATAATGGCTGTGGAGAATACAAATTGGAGGATTTCTTACTTATCTTTTAAGTCATTTGGCAAACCAAAAGAACTCAAAATAGATCAAAAAGTGACTATACAATGCAAAGATACCAACTTGTAGCAATGGGGCCCACTTGAGGAGGAAAGCCTTGACACAAATGTCTCTTCATGGTTGTACCGGGAAGAAGATGAAGACCCAACAAAAATACCTAAAAAAATGTATCCAAAAGCATCAGCTATAGCTAAAAAAATGGGTTACAAAGGACACAGCTTGGGACCATAAGAGAAAGGAAGAAAAGCACCCATAAATCCTATCTCCTTCAAGTACAACAAAGGCTTGGGGTACACCCCGGTGCCTAAGATTACTATCACGGGTGCCCCTTCAAGTCCTTCTTTGGATATCGAAAACTTTGACGAAGAGGAGTTCCATGAAATGCCTTATCAATATGAAAACATCTTCTTTGACACTCACGTCAATGCCATCACCCCCATAACCGCTCCCATTTCACACGAGCTAGACCTTATCCATCCTGAACTCATAGACTGGGGCCAATGAGACAAACCCACTTTAGACATCTGTGTGGTTGATAATGCTCTCATTACTCTCTTGACTATGCGAAATTTGGAAGACTGTAACAAGGTACACGGTATTAAACTACAAGAAAAAGGATACTTTGGTAGTCAGGTCAATGCCCTTAGCCACAAAAAAGATGGACTTGAACTCCATTGAGGATGAGGGACTTGACCTCCCTACCATTGGTTACCTTCCACATGACAGGTCAAATTTGTTGATAGAAGAAATAGATAGTATCAATATGGGCATCGAAGACATTCCAAAAATGTTCTCATTGCCAAGTCCCTCATGGAGCAAGAGAAAAGACTTCATCAATTTCCTCAGAGACAAAAATCAATTTCGCATGGTCCTATGCTGATATGCTAGGTCTAGATCTTGAATTGGTGGTTCATAATCTCACTGTCCACCCAGATGCAAAACCCATAAAACAGAAGTTGCGCAAAATGCATCAACATATTGCACTCCAAGTCACGACATAACTCCAAAAGATGTTGGACACAAAATTCATCAAACCAATAGACTATGCTGAATGGGTATCCAATATTGTACCTATCAAAAAATCTATGAGGAGCATCCGCATCTATACTGATTTCTAAGATCTAAACAAGGCTTGTCCTAAAGATGATTTCCCGCTCCCCAATATAGATATGATTGTGGACCTTACAATAGGGCATGAGATTCTATCACTTATGGATGGATTTTCTGGATATAATCAAATTAGGATTGCAGATGAAGATCAACATAAAACTACATTCACAACACCATGGGTGATTGTCTGTTACCGAGTCATGCCTTTTGGCCTCAAAAATGTTGGAGCCACATATCATTGTGCCATGAATACAATTTTTCATGACCTCTTGCATAAAATTATGGAGGACTATGTGGACGATTTGCTAGGAAAATCAAAGACAAGATAGGAGCACATCCCTATCTTAAAGCAGATCTTTGAAAGATTGGAAAAATACAAACTGTGCCTCAACCCTAAGAAGTGTGTTTTTGGTGTCACATCAGGAAAACTAATAGGTTTCATTGTTTCTCACAGAGGCATCGAGGTTGATCCTACAAAGGTGAAAGCCATCATGGAAATGCCTCCACCAAAGACTCTCAGACAACTGCGCAGCCTCCAGGGAAAACTCCAAGCTATTAGACGTTTTATTTCACAACTTGCAGATAAATGCCATCCATTTGCACACCTGTTGCGCAAAGACACAAAATTTAAATGGGATTGCTTATGTCAAAAGGCCTTTGGAAAACTCAAAGAATATCTGGCGTCACTTCCAGTGCTTATGCCTCCTCCTGGAAAACCTTTTATTTTGTACATATGTGCTACCATAGTGGCATTATTGGCACAAATAGATGATCAAGGGAAGGAACATGCCATATATTACATTAGTCGGACACTAGTGGGGTATGAACTCAATTATACTCCCATTGAAAGAGCATGCCTAGCATTGGTATTTAGTACACAAAAACTCCGACACTATATGCTAAACAACAAAACAACACTGATTGCTAAGATGTAAATATCTCTTGTCAAAAGCTGCCCTCACTGGCAGAACTGCTAAATGGGTCATGTTGTTAAGTGAGTTTGAAATTGAATATGTAGACAAAAAAGAAATCAAGGGACAAGTCATCGAAGACCAGCTGGCTGACACTCCACTTCCAGGTGACCATCCTATTCTCATAGAACTACTAGATGAATTCATTATGACTGTCACCACATTCTCAACATGATAGTTATATTTTGATGGCTCTTGCACACAAAATGGATCGGGGGAAGGAATAATACTGCTCACACCTCAAGCAGATGGCATCGCAAAGACATACAAGATAGCTTTTGCATGTACCAACAACATCGCAGAAAATGAGGCACTCATTACAGGATTACGCTTGGCTATCCAGTGGAAGATAAAGGAATTACAAGTCTATGGTGATTCCCAACTTGTCATAAAACAAGTCAATGATGAATACCAAATAAAAGATGACAAACTTCTCCCCTATTGTATCATGGTTGAAGATCTTAAGAAACACTTCACAATGATCAATTTTGATCAAGTCTCGCAAACAAACAATAGGGCTGTAGATGCAATGGCCACCATTGGTTCCCTCCTTCAGATGCCAACACATAGTCAAAAGTGTGACTTCTTGGTCGAGTAACTATTCATTCTGACATACGATCTACCAGAGTCTGAAATGGTGTGTGTACTTGTTGGTCCTGAGTCCCCCTGGTACCAAGAAACCTTCACTTTCCTAAAAGATAACACCATTCCCCCACACCTTACAAAAACCCAACAACAAACCTTAATTCGTTGATGTGCTCGTTACACCATCCTTGGAGACACCCTATTCAGAAGGCATTTTGATGGTTCCCTCCTAAGGCGTTTAGATAAACAAGAGGCAGAATTGGCATTACCTAAAGTACACAAAGGTATCTGTGGGGAATACTCAAGTGGGCTCAGCTTGGCTAAAAATATTTTGAGAACAGGATATTATTGGCCTAAAATGGAAGTAGATGCATATAACTATGTGAAGAAATGCATCCCTTGCCAACAACATGGTGACAAGATCCATGTGCCATCACAAGAATTGCAGCAGTTCATTACACCTTGGCCCTTCTCACAGTGGGGGCTCAATCTCATTGGGAAAATCCACCCTTCATCCTCCAACAGACATAAATTCATTATCACTGCCACCGAGTATTTCACCAAGTGGGTAGAGGCTATCCCTCTTACTTTTACCACTAGTAAGCAGATATCCAAATTCATTCTCAACTACTTGATCTATCGATATGACATTCCAAAAGTTATCATTACAGATAATGGTAGACAATTTAAAAACTAGGATGTCAAGGAACTCTACCAGAAATTTGACATCCACCATCGCTTCTCCAACCCATATTACCCCCAAGGTAATGGTCAAGATGAGGCTTCTAATAAAACCCTAATCAAAATCCTCAAAAAGATAGTCAATGAAGCTAGCCGTGATTGACACCTTCAACTCCATCCTACTTTGTGGGCCTATCGCACTTCCATTTGCACACCCACAGGTGCCACACCCTATTCCCTTGTCTTTGGCTTTGAAGTCATCTTCCCCCTTGAGATCGAGATCCCCTCTCTAAGAGAATCATTGCAAAATATCCTACCAGATGAAGAATACAAAATTGCCCGCCTACAAGAGCTAGAATTGTTAGACGAAAGGTGCCTCAAGGCCTTGAACCATCTTCAGGTATATTAGAATCGTCTATGCATGAGTTACCACAAGAAAGTTAGAACCTAGGAATTTGAAATTGACGACCTTGTCCTCACGAAGAATAAAAAAAACCTTCAAGAAAGAGAAAAGAAAGGCAAGTTCGAGCCTAATTGGCTTGGACCATATGTAATCACAACAAAATATGGATCAGAGGCCTATCAGTCAGCTACTCTTGAAGGAGATCCTCTAGACGATCTAATGAATATCATGCACCTAAAAAGATTCTATGCCTAGTCCTCAAAAAGTCATTAATTGTCAAAAAAATAAAAAAGTTCATAAAAAATACATAAAAATGAGAAAAAGATTTGGAAAAAACATCGTCACTCTAGTGAAAATCTAGCAAACAGGCACCCTGTGACACCTACCAAAAAAAAAGAAAATCAATTCATTCATCAGTGAAAATCACTTTGTGGCGCTATGGACAAGTACCTTGGTGAAAACCTCCATGTAGGTGCTAAGGTAAATAAAATGGATCCATTGTCTATCAGGTCGGTGCTCCATCACCCCCGCCATCCAAATTCACCCATTTCAATATCCTTTCCATTCCATCTCTAAATAAATCACGCGTATGATGATGAGTCTTCACCTAAATCATAAATAAAGAATGTCCCATCAAAACTGAGCTTGTGTGCCACGAAGTCTTGACAATAGTCCTAAGTCCACAAGTTAATCTTCAAAACCATATGTTCACTTGCCTAATCCAAAAGTCCACTCGTGTTGTCCTTGCCCTAGGGATGAATCCTTCCCTCGCCTGGCAGCTTAATCCTCCACCATAATCCTGTTAGGATTCCCACAGATACTGAGAGGGGGGGGGTGAATCAGTATCTAACCAATGAATTGAGTTTCTTAACTTAAAACATGTAGAACATATTATAACAGTGTACTGGTATGCAAGAAATAATGGAATAAATAGAATTAAAAGCATCCACATGAAAAACACACCATAAGACAATGTTTTAACGAGGAAACCCGGTGTGGGAAAAACCTCAATAAGATTTGTGACCCACAATATTCACTTACTGGCCAATAAGAGAATATTACTTACAAGAGGGGCCTGCACATGCAGGAAGGCCAAGTGCCTAGAGCTCACTGCTCAATGGGAAGTCTCACTAACTTACAATGATGGATTATATAAATCTAGTATCTTGTACTACTTCAGAATAGCATCTATAATGCTAGATACAGTACCGGTTTCTGCTCTACTTCTTACATAAACCCTTAACCTATATTTCGCATAATAGGTCTACCTAATTACATTCTACCATTCATCTTCTTTTCGTTATTAAATGTCCTACAATGATCTCTTATATATACGAGTCATTATACAATGATGCCAAGTCAGCTTACAAAGATTTTACAATAGTAAACAAAATATAATATAACAAAAATCCTGTCGGCCTTTGTGCCAGTATGCTTCCTTTCTCTGTCGGTGTCGGTGGTCTGAGTGCCGGTGTAGAGTCTGATCTTGCAAGTGTCGGTGTAATGTCTTGCCAGTGCTATAGGATTGTAAGGTTGCCATCAATGAAAAAACCTTCAATCACCTACAATGTCTCATTGGAGTGTGCATATGCCAACAATCTCCCCCTTTGGCATTGATGGCAACACTCATGAGAAAATTCAAAAGTGTATCCAAAACTTGTAATCCAAAAATGTTTCCAAAAATATGTTACCAAAAATATAAGAGCTCCCCCTGAGTAGATAAGTCTTCTGCCGATTATTTTTTCATACTACTACTCCCCCTTTGGCATCAATGATAAAGGTTGTCAAGATGTCAGTAGAGTTGTAGTCTCAATCTTATAACTGGGTGGTTACAATTTGAAAAAGATCTCCCAAAATCAAGTTTATACTTTCCATAAACTTCTTGCTGTCCTTTATTATTGTCTCTGTTCTTTGAACTATACCGGTGAGGTGCTGCATATGCTCTGCCGGTGTTCTCTGTCCCTGTACTAGTGCCTTAGATATTTCCTTTCGTAATGATGCTAGATAGTCCAATCTTGGACTCAGTCTTAGTCTCAAATTCTTTGCCTTATTTACTATTCTTTCCTTTTCTCTTTCTAACTTAAGTAACTCTTCCTCAAAACTTGTTATCCTTTGTTCAAAAACTAATAATGTATCAAGTGAGTTAACAAAATTGTCAGCAAGTTTATTAATTTTATCCTGTACCTTGCTCATTTTCTTATCTATGTCTACTGTCAAAAATTTTGTCTTGCAAGTATATTTGTCTATCATAATGTTGACCTTTTGTGTATCAACATCAACTATGTATAGTACCTCAGGATTAGGATTTGTATCCTCTATGTCCATACTCTCATATGCCGGTTGATCTTCAGTAGTTGTTACCGGTGATGTGATTGGAGGCGGTGGGAGTAAGTTGTCTTTTACTTTGATGCTCAGAGGTCCACCAACCTTTCCTTTTCCTTTGTCCTTCTCCTTCTGGTATACCTTTATTGGTTTGGGGTTCCTGTACTCTTCTTGTTTTTCTTTCTCAACAAGGAATATGTCCCATGCATTTTCTGTTTCCTCTGTTACTTCATTAACTCTTCCAACCATTAATGCAATATGTTGGTGTGCAGTAGAGAATACTGACCGGTTGGCTTCTGCAATTAAGTCATCTATCTCCTTAGGTGAGTTTACTGGGTAAATAACAAGTAGCTTTTCAATTTTGATTTTCTTATCAATCTCTACAACAGCTTGTCTTCTTCTTCCAGTCTTTTGAACAATTCATCTGGTAGTTCATCTATCACTTCCATTAAGAACTTCTTATAGATGTCCATGTGTAAAATGACACTGTTTTCAACTTATTCTTTTTCATCTGCTGACAGTGTATCATAGACCTTTCCTATGTTCTTGAGTTTCCCTTCCTCTGTGATTTCATTTAGCAATTTGTCAAGAGGGGCCATGTTTTGTTTAGTCTTCTTCTTCTTTGGTGTCAACTTTTTCTTTGGTGTTGTCTTTCTAACCGGAGACCTCACTGCCTGTTGTTTTTATCTAGTCCTTCTAGGCGAGGGTGTGGATGTCGGTGAAGGATCCCTTTTCCTTACAACTCTTTTGAAAGTTGCAAGCATGTCAATCTTTGAAGAAGTAGCTACCCTAGGTGAGTCTCAGGCTGTAGAGTTCCAAACTCATCCTTAGTGATACCGGTTTGTTTCAATACATCTTTTTTAATAGCCTTAGCCTGTCTAGAACCTCTTCTCACATCTGCTTCAACCTTTTTCACTCTCTTCTTAGATTGAATTTGACTTTCTATGGTCTCAACACTACCAAATAATTCTTCCTTTGGTTCCCTAGGTGCTTCCAGAAGTGCTTTAGCATAAGTCTCAATGATATGATCATCAGTCTCATAACCCATCTCTGTTACCCAAATTGTTCTTGGGATGACTGCTTCCATCTAGATCTCATCCTTTTTGATCACGAAACATATTTCATCCTTGTATTTGTTGACAATCTTCTGTGACAGCCTAATCCTTTTCTTCATCCTAACCTTTGGTGCTCGAAAATAGTCATGAATATTCTTTTCTTTGTTTTCACCCATGTTGTTGAATAGGTCTGTTAACTATTTTCCTACCGGTATATCAAATCCAAGGTTCTTATTGCCTATACCAAGAACCTGTTTGGTTATGTGAGGCATCAAGCATACAAGTAGATTTCCAAATCTAAAAGTTCCTTTCTTATCCTTCTTGATTTTTCCTAAGTTATCAATCAACTCATCTTTTAACCATTCACATACATCAATTTTTACATTGTCTTTAACCATGTCATAAGCACTCTTTATGCATAAACTAGAAACTAAGTTAAGTCTGTTTGGATGAGTTGCTTTGTATCCTAAGATCATTGTAACAAATCTCACATTTATATCAGTCACATCATTAACCCTCAAAGAGCTTCTGTCGGATGTTGCACCAGTTAAGTTCATTACTAGGTCATTGGAGATCTTCTTAGTCTTGTCTGGTCTGTTACCGATGGAAGGTAACCTTGTTACTGCTTTCACAACTTCCTTTGTAATTTTGTGAATTGAATCAAGCCAAAAGAATGAACCATGTACCCTACTTAAAACTATCCTAATCACTTCCTTGGGAAATTCAAAAGTGTAGAGGATTTCAGTGAATCCTAGAGTTTCAACAACTTTATGTTCAGGTTTTACATTTCCAGAATTGTCACATATAACAGTCTTATACATGTTTTTAATTTCTTCATCTCCTAATTCCTCTATGTTGCAATGAATGTATATTCTGGGATCTTCTGCAAAAACAACTCCTTTTGGAATTTGGGAAAAAGCACCTACATTGTCATCTTTCTTAGCTACCTCGGGAACTAGCTGAAATACGGGCCTAGGGTGTTTTATAACCTTGACTACTATAGGGTTTTCTATGAATTCAGGTGCAAAGGAGGATGCCATGATGATAAATACCTTTTTTTGCCTTTGGATGGATTGATTGTTGAAGTGCTTTGCCTCTTTACTTGAAATGCCTTAACTCTACAAATTTCACGCTCTTCGAATGTTTGAAATCTTGGTGAAATGAAATGGAGCCAAAACCACAAATTTATAATGTTTATTTGCCATCTACCACATTTAATGTATGTCAGTTAAGTAGTCACTTAACATTGTCTGCCGGTATAGAAGTAATTTCCAACTTCTCAGCATTAATCGAGGGAATTATAGCATATGTCTCATTTGATTGCCAAACCCTCAAGAAAATTTTCTTCAATTTGATGAAGAGCTTCCTGCCGGTGGACTATTACTCTGTCCTACCAGTGAAGCACTACTCTATCCTGTCGGTGAAGTGTTGATTTGTTCTATCAGTGGAGGAGTATTCCCAACAATATTTAGGTCTGAGTTTTTAATCCATTGTTTTGAGAATTCTTGCTTAACCTCTTCAACTTTTTCTTTTCCTTTCAAACTAGGACCTTTGTTGTCTGCCGGTGAGGACTTGCTTCTACAAAATTTAGCAATATGCCCAATTTTGTTACATGCATAGAAAGTCAAATTATTCTTCTGAATATCTTTCCCATAACCTATGCCAATATGTGTTCTACATTGATTAGATAGGTGTCCAAATCTTCCACAAACATAACATCTCACATTCATTCTGCAATTTTCAAAGTTATGACCAATTTTGTTGCATTTTGAACATTTACTGGTGGGTGTGTTGATATTCTGATAATTTCTAGATCTACATTGATTTGCTTTATGACCATTCTTGTTACAGTTAAAACATTTTCCATTAAATTTATAAGTAGTAGGTTGTCTTACCAGTTTGCTATGATCCTATGTGTTTGCAGTACCAGAGCTTTCACCAACTTCAAAGCCAATTCCAGAAGTGTCACCTTTAGGTTTTTGATTCTTCAGCAAGTTACCAAGTTTTTCTGAGATTTTCTTGAATTTCCCCTTATGTTGATTTGTAGTATCTAGTTCTCTTTCTAAGACTTCTGTCTACCTCATCAGTTCATTTGAGTCATTTTGAGTGTGCATCAGATCTATCTTCAACAAATAATTTTCATAGCTAAGTCTTGTGTTTTCATTTGTAGCATCACTTAGTCTTCTGGTCAAATCTTCTTCATTCTTCTTTTTATCTTCAATTTCTTTACAAAATCTCATAGTCATATCTTGCATCTCATTCTTTGTTGTCATGTTCTCTTGTTTCAACTTGTTTATCATATCATTAAGAGTTTCTTTTTCATCATTCTCATTTTGCATATTTTCACAAAGTTCTCTTCTCTTGTTTCTTGAAATAGTAAGATTTTCTTGAAGTGCTTGAATAATATCCTGAGTAACCTTTAGATCATCTTCGAGTTTGATATTTTTCAGTTTTTCTGCATCATAGTCTAAGAGAGCTGCTTCTAGTTGCTTCATCAGATTTTCCATCTCTACCAGTGTCAAGATCTTCCTCAAGCTGTTAGGCTTCTGAAAATAGAGGACCAAGCTCTGATACCAATTGTTAGGATTCCTACAGATATTGAGAGGGGGGGGTGAATCAATATCTAACTAGTGAATTGAGTTTTTTAACTTAAAACATGTAGAACATATTATAACAGTGTACCGGTATGCAGGAAATAATGCAATAAATAGAATTAAAAGCATCCACATGAAAAACACACCATAACACAATGTTTTAACGAGGAAACCTGGTGTGGGAAAAACCCCGGGAATGGTAAGAAGTATTGGTAAGTGCCCCTTCCACCAGCTCCTGTATCACCCTATCATCCTTGGATCCTCACGTGCCCCCATCCGCTCATCCCAAACCAAATGAGACACTGTTTGAAAACTGGTCCTGCCCTCCAATGGACTCACTGTCGGGCCCCAAAATCTCACCTCCCGTGTAATCCGAGGATATAATGGGATGTCCCCCACTATGTCTTGAACCTACCTAAGTTGTCTCACCACTCTATAGGGTGCATAATACTCCATAATATATACTAATCTATGGAATATCCACATCTCCACTCCAGCCCAGTGTAGTTGCCAGTCCCCCCTCTATCTCTCACACCCCAAAAATGGCCGTCATGTAAACTACATAAGCTCTTCAAGAATTCGGTGCCAAAACCATATAGACCCTATTTGAGTATAATGCAATAGCCCCCTATACCTATCCACATATGGCTGACGGTTCCACCTATCTTGTACATCTAGTGGGTGAGTAACCACAATATGCTCCCAAGCCCAGATATGGAGAAGTGTCACTCCTACGGACAAGCTATCATACTCCCTATACACCACCAGATGCATATCATGATATAACTGAGCCAACATCGTGGCTCCCCATGCATACTGCACACCATCATGAACTATGAAAGAAAGGCACCTGCTCCATCCAACATGAAATCCATGCCCTCTTAGATCAGGTATAATCCATCCGCTCAAGAATCCACAAATCCTTAGTACCACGCAAGGAATATGCAGAATACATATCACCCTACCCAAGTGTATCCTACTCTTGTCCAACATCGGTGGGGTCTCATACTCACAAGCCTCCCGAAGATAAAAATCCACTGCATCCAAATGGTACTCAGGGATGACACTGTGAACAAGGATCTTCAAGATCCTCAATACATCCAGAAGAGTCACTGTTGCCTCGCCAGTAGGAAGCCAAAAGGTGTTATACCTATAGTCCCACCTCTCAACTAACATAGTCATCATCGCTGTATGAGCACGTATCCTCGACCACCTGCCCACAAAATGCAATACTAAAGCAGATAACACCTCCAACTCATTAGGCCGCAACTCTTGATATAAACTCATAATAGTGAGCCAATTCTCCGTCGAAGTCAATGACCCCAACTCAGCCTACATCCAGCAAAACCAATTCATTATTTCCATGTTCTTAAGTCCTATTATACCCTCCAGGTCTAGCCATACCCTCAACCAATCCCCAAAATTCTAAGCCTACCTCTAATCTCTCCCCTCCCCAGCGCATGCACTGATTTACCTTGCTCTCATGCCAAAGCCATGGCGCACGCACTAGTAGAGACCCTAACCCTCCCCCTCCCCCTACCTAAAACCTCCTTCAATACAAGTGCCCGCGTAGTACCTTGAGCACCCGCGTTGATGCACAAGCACCCATGCTAGACACTGCCCCCCATAGGCGTGCATGCTGAAAGGGCGATCAACATATGCGCCTCACCACATCTTGGCCCTAATCTAAGCCCTAATTCTACCCTTAGCATAAAAAATCAAAAAGGGGGATAGTCCTACATACCGATGGTCCATAGCTGGTGGGTCTGTCATACTATCGGATCCTCTCTGCGTGATGATCACATGTGGGAATGTGATCCATCTCTCCTTCTCTCTTCTAGGCTCTGATTGGCTCCAAGGCTTGTGTGTAACAATGTCTCCTCATTGGGCCCTTTGTGGCTTATATGGGCCCCCTTGAGGGCCCATTCCCCTCACGATCTCTCTTCTTGTATATTCTCTTCTACTTTTTCTACATCTGCTCCCTCTTTCTCTTTCACTTATCTCCTCCACTCAAATTCTTTCTTGTTTATTTTGAGAATTTTTCGTGAATTTTCTTTTGACAAAATTCCCGAGGGGGCATACACCTCCCATGCTTTACATTGGGGCATCTATTTCTTTTTCTTTTATCTTTTACCCACTACCAAATTTGCCGCTACGTAAAAGAGGGGCATAATGTAGACACTTAAAAATAATTATTTTAATTATTTTAAGTTCCTAACATAATTAATTTATTAATTATGCCAATTTTTAATTCCTCAATATTAATTAATTATAATTAATATTGTCACTATAGTCTGTTAATTGATTTATTTAATAAATCAATCCCCTTTTATTCCTCTAAAAATCTTGAATATTAAATCTCCTCAAATTCCTCCTCTTAACTAATTAATTTCAATTAATTAGTTAAGCTAAGTGATTCCTACAAATCACCTTTTTCCTAATCCATCATTAACCCAATAAATTCTTCTAGAAACCCCCTAAACTCACTTAGCATTATTCTTCTAATTTTTTATTCCCTCCACTCATTCTCTCTCCTAGTCAAATCCTCCTACAAATCTTATCTACCCTAATCCCACCTAATATTTCTTCTAATCCCTCTCCTAATGAGTTGCTAGTGGCTAATCATCATGATTAGCCACAAAGTCAACTCCTTGTCCCTTCCATCCAACCACTCTCCTTAAATGCTCTTTTCCTAGGTGAATGTGAGATTTTCAAAATCTCACATTCCTTTAAGAATCCCATCCTCCAAGGAATTTTTAAATCCTCCTTATTCCTCCAATCCCCATGAACATCCTTTTTGAAGAATTTTAAATTATTCATTTTCATCCCTCAAGGAATATCCTATCCCTTGTTTTGCCCAAGGCACGTTGGGAAGTCTTCCCAATGAACCTTGAGGAGTGTGGAGACAAGAAATGCCTTTAAGGCATATCTCTTGGTCTCCACACCTCCTCTTGGGCCTTGTGTGGGATCACAAGGAATCCTCACCCTCCATTTCTCCTCCTCTCTTCCTAAATATTGAGGTCTCCATTCCCTTATATCTCATCTCCAAGTTTAGTAAGTCCATGCTGCTATTTTGTTCCCAAGAAACCATCATTACATCCTTACCATGCCAAAATTAGCACTCATCCATACTTAGCCATTTCATCCTTCAATCCTTAATCCATCGCATCCATTTGTGCACAATATTGGAGAGCCAACTACATTCAAATCACTCAAAGGAGCATATCAAGTGGAGCATCATCGAGGGAAGCCTTCACTTCACCAAGCTTGATCTGAGGGAGAAGGTATAAGTTTGCAAGGTATAAGCATTGCATTTATGTTTTCATGTGGTTTGATTTATGTTCCATGTTTTTAATATGTTTTATTGCTTTTTTTGCATACTAACCACTTGAATTCACTTCGCTGGTTTTTACCCTCTTCACTCACATGATATATTATATATGAGATTTGATAAATAAAGAGTTGGGAGGGTGCTCATTTGATAAAAATTCTAGGTAAAAAATGATAGAGTGAAGGTCTTATTTATATGTCTCACTTAATATTTGATCAATGAAGGAGATTAATTAGGAAGATCAATGTATGAGAAAATTTGAGGGAGGGTATTTGTTAGAGTGTAGGGTTTACCTAACCCACACTCACACTTGATGGCTAGGTCTAACTTAACGTTGAGATTAATTTTTTTTTACTTTTGAGGGACTAGATACTTTTTTGTCTCATCGCATGTGTACACATGAGGCTAGAAACTTTGTCATTTGACCTTATTAGAGGTTTGAGATATTCCCTCCTCGCCTTATGGGAGGTTAGAGACATTTATCCATCACCCTCCACATATGCACACATATGCCATTCACAATTGAGGGTTAGTCATGGTTGGTTTACACCATCTTACCTCACACCCATCTTGTATATATTTGGGTGTTCTCATTTGTTTATGTGATGTATATTTTATCTATTTGTTTATTTGATGTTTATAATTGTTAGTAGGCTTATTTCTAGTTTATAACCATGTTGGTGATTATTTGGTTGTGTCTCTTGGACCTTTTCTCCTCCAACATGATATCAAAGACATAGGAGTACACCTCAATGCAATTATATGGTGTTTCCAAAGTTATTTCAAGACCTTTCATTTCATCAATTTGGTAAAATTTCATTTTTTTTTTGTAATTTTTTTATTGTTGTACAAAAATTGTAATTAAAAAAAAAAATTAGTAGAAGGCCACTCAACCCTCTGCCAATCTACTATTTTAGATAGTCTTGTCGATATTGTGGCCTACATTTCCCTATTTGGAGGAAATTGCAACCAACTTTTGGCCGTGTAGGGTTTACCCAACCCGCACCCAAGCTTAAGTCACACTTGGTGGCTAGGTCTAGCTTAACCTTGACATTAAAGGTTAAGTTTACTGTTGAGGTTAGACACTTTTTTTTCTCTCCACTTGTGCACACGTGAGGTTAGAGACTTTGTCATTTCACCTCATTAGAGGTTTGAGATATTGCCTCCTCACCTAATGGGAGGTTAGAGACATGTTTCCATCACCCTCCATATGTGCACACACGTTTCATTCACAATTGAGGGTTAGTCATAGTTGGTTTATACCATCTCATCTCACACTCATCTTGTATATATTTTGGTGTTCTCATTTATTTATGTAATGCCAATTTTAACTTTTGACTTATTTGATGTTTATGATTGTTATTTAGCTTATTTATGATTTATAACCTTGTTGGTGATTATTTTGTTGTGTCTCTTAGATAAATTGGATTATTTAACAAGTAGGACCGAAAATTAGCACATAGATTGATGAGGTGGAAGAAGAAAGGGGAGCATAAATGGATACAATAAATAAAAATATATTCATTTTATTTATTTCGAGGTGGGAAATTAAATAAATTATTTAAATTTATTTAATTTTGAGAGGAAGTTTTAGCTAATTAAATACTTTTTTTTAAAATATAGGAGAAATTAATTAAATGATAATATTAGAAGAGAATGGTGAATAAATGAAATAATTAAGAATTATTTAATTTATAACAGAAAAATTTGCTGAATTAAATAATCAAAAATTATTTAAGTAATATACATAGAAGAATAATGATGAAGGGAAAATGACCTAAAAATACACTAGCCAATTTTAGATGTCTATTGGTTCTTTTTTATTGGTTCTCCACCATTGCATAAAATATGTAGGATCTCCCATTTTTCCCCCCACGCACCCCCTTTTTTTTTTTTCTCTAACCCTTCTAGTCTCTTTCCTTTTGAAGCTATAAAATCCTTCAAGAATTTCCTAGTGAATTGGCTGATTCTTATACACATATATAATATGTAACGGTTAACAAATTAGGGTTTGCACCATTAGATGTAGTAAAACCATTAATTTTTGCTCAGGGATCTTTGCATTAGGGAAAGATGGAATTTGATAGCTCTAAGCCTAAAAGACCAAGATTTTGATCAGATTCTAGGGGTTTTAGATGTGCCTCTTCTTTCCCTTTGAATTGAGTTGATTTGATTAACAATGTTGAAATTAGGTTAAATGTGTTGAAATTGAAGTGATTATGCATAAATAGTGAGCTACAATTGTCAAACAGAGCCATGAACTTGTATCTAAGCAATATGTGAATGTTCGGATCTGTTCCTAGAAGAACGACTTGAATTGTCAAGACCGGAATGCCCATTGCTTCGGACCTGCAAAATTTTTGCCATCCAAGAGAGAACTTGTTTATCTCTACGAATAATGTCGATCTTGAAAATTATAGCTCTGTACCTATTCTTGTACACATTAGAGAATGGAAAATGGTTGGGAATAGGGGTTTGCCTTAGGTCAAACCCCGATTTTGGAATTAACCATGAAATATAATTGAAATGTAAATGAAGTACTATAATGGAAATGATTTCCTTTTGAGGGAAATGCTAAAAATGTTTGAAATACTAATGATATACCTTTTTATGAAGCTTTGTTTATCTTCACAAGGAATTCGGGTTTCATATTGATAGTCTTCATAAAACATAGAACATGAACATCATCTCTAATGTTGAATCTTGACTTTATTTTTGCTCCAATGCTTGAAAGAAGACTGATGGCTTTCACACTTGAATTTTTTGGGTGTAATTGAGGACTTGAATTTTCCAGATTAGGTTTGAAATGAGAGGGGTAGACATCCTTTTATACATGCTAGTTGAAAAATAATGATTTTTCAACATAAGCCAATATGGGATCTAAGTTCTTGCCCATTTTATGTTACCGTTATGAGGCCCCAAAATGGAACCTACTTGGGAGGACTAGGGTGTGGGTTCCCTGGACCTGGCCAATTAGGGACTCTAGATTTTGGGGGAGAAAGTGCAGATTATGAAAATATTGAGTTTGGTGCATGGTGTGAGTAGAATTAGGGCTCCAATCAAGCCTTGTGGAATGGATGCCAAGGTGAGGGCCCAAATGAGGACAAAATTGTAAGGGAGTAAAATTTAGGACACTACATTTAGCCCCTACTTTAGCGGGAGTATGAGACCAAGCATACTCTTGGTAAAGTACAAAGGTTTGCATTGAAAAAATTTCATCAAGTCATCAAAAAGGCAAGATACACCAAGCCCCCAAGGGACTTTAGGATCTTAATACTTCAATATCAAGATAAAAAGGGACATCATAAGAAAGAGGCAAGAGAGAGAGACTGATGATTACTATCCTAGTAAGGTTCACTTATTATGAGTCATGAAAAAGAAAATACCAAATTACTCAATTTGTAAAGTAACTTGAGTATATAGATATTTAATAGTGTGTGCATAAAGTGAAACATCGAGCAGAGTGTATGGCCCCACATTAAAGCGATTGCAAATGCTTTATTGGGAGCAAATTATTTAAGGTAGCATGCATCCAAAGACAAGCACATTACCACAATGATATGACCCCAAGAAAGGACAAATCAAATGATAATGGTCACAAAACATAAAATCATATTAGAGATCCACTAACTCTGGGGTTAGTATGCTCTTATGATAAATAATGTATATCATGAAAATATTTGCATTGAATTGACCTCATCCCCAAAGGAAGTGGAACCACAAGCACAATAGAAGAAGGGAACATGTGTCTTTTGAGTCAACATGGAAGAGACCAAAAGAGATCTCAATGATTTGCATCATCCCCAAGTAGACAATACAATGAATGACAAATAGAAGAATTGAGCTACAAATAGAAGAATGTCACAATAGATTTGGTCTCTTTATTACCTTGTGCCAATAGAAAGACTAGGGTCATCCAAAGAGAGCCTAACATAACAAAGAAACACATTATGAGGGAAACACATTACAAACAAGCAAGAGAGGAGAGAGAATCTACAACAAAAATGGAGCTAATCAAGCAAATCACCCACTTCCCAATCTTGTTGAACATTATTTTGGGAAGGCGGACAAGATGTAAGAGGAGCAACTTTGAGCATGGTAGATGAAGCTCCTGCAAGTTACAAACAAGGACCATGCTCTAATGATGAGTCACTTTGTCTATCACTAGGAGCTATGATTAATGATTTTGAAAATTATTTAGATAAATCATTGTCAACATCAACAAGCTCATATTCATTGTTAGAATCAAAATTGCTACCATGAACAACATTATCATCTATTTATTCATCAAGATTAATAAAAATAGGATCTCTAACATGAAGAGAACATGAACCATCATCTTTCTTAAGCACTTTTAATCTTGGTGATTTAGGTTGAACTTCCTCCCTAGGGTTAGACGAAGGCTTCACAAATTGGACTAAGTCTGTTGGTGTTGCATGAAGATTGCATTGAATAAGTATATTAGGAAGTGTTGTCATTGATGTCAATAGTAACCAATAATGAAGTAGTAAAAACAACCGGTAATGAAGCAGTGAAGATCAATTGGCAACCCTATCCAGTTGAGAAGCAAAACCCTAACCGATGGAGCTTGGAGATCGGTTGTGATGATTTATGATCGGTGATGAAGATGCCATGAAAGCATGTTGCACGTGATGAGTTTCTAGAAGGTTTTGGCGTGTAAGGATAATTGTTTATCTTGGGAATGATCAAATACATAGTATGAAGTGACAAACGTGTGATGTGTTACAAGATTTAAAGTACGATGATCCAAGAGCAGTTTTAGATGCCTAGAAGAATTTAAAGTTGTTGCAATGTAATCTAATGGTCAAGATTGAACCGATGTGTTTGTAATCTCTATGAGAATTTTAGTGTTTGTGTTGTGTTACTGACCTAATATATTTGTTTATAAGGTCGATGGATTGATTGAATGAGTCGTTGGAAAATTTGATAAAGTGTGAAAGTGATTGTTGCCAAACCAGAAGGTGTGTTTGCAAAATGATGTGAAGACAGATAGGAGCGGTAAAGGATTTGATTCAACAAGGAAGTGTTATTACCAGATCAGTCAAAGAACTTGTTGTTCTCTAACCATTACAACAATTTGAAATCCCGTCACAGGGTAAGCTCTAACAAATTTTTTGTTGAAATCCTCTAACTAGGTGATCCATTAGCTCTTATTTGAAATCCTCCACTGAGGTTACCTTTAACATGGTATTTGTAGTCAATCCCTTAACTGGGTGGTCCTTAACCGGATATGTTCCTAACAAAACATTCTTGTATATAAGCTTCTAACCAGGCTTGGCTCCTAACAGCGCAAACTTCAAAAGAGTTCAAAGAATACTTGTGGCTATTCATACCCACCGTGGTTTTTCCCATTTGGGTTTCCACATAAAAAAACACTGTGTCAAGTGGTGAATGATTTTATGGATGTGTTTTTGGTATGGTTGATACGAATGATTGGTAAATCTACATAGATATATTTAAATGATTGGAAATGATCTGAAATATGTTATTGTTGGTATTAGTGAAGTGATTTAAGGTTTTGGTCAAAGAATATTGAAGTTTTAGGGTTAGTGCAAGAAGTTGAGTCCACTTTTTGGCCAAAAAGTGGAAGTGTTTTCCCCGATTTTCAGATTTTGTCACATTTGAGATGGAAATTTGAAGCACTTAGAGATTGAATCTTGGAAAAAGTTAGTAATACAAAATATAGCACTCGGAGTTTACTTTCCAAATGTATAATTTATTTTAATACCCAGATAATAGAAATTGATTTTCAGAAGGGATTTCTAAAAACCACTTTTTAAAAATGTCTGTTTTAGGACCATACCATGCATGTGTACGACCCACACTTTTTGACACAAATAAAACTTTCTTTTCAAAACCTCTTTGGAAATTATTTGTAACACACTAAATATTGATGAGCATTTTTTTTTTTTTTTGCATATTTTATTTTTTATTAATTTTTTATTGGCCCTAATTGTCGTTTTAAAAACGCGTCGTGTATGACCCACATAATTTGACCTAAACTTAACATTTTTTTATTTTTCTTTTTTAATTGAAAACAATTTTGTGTAGATTGATGACATATAATTTTTTTTTTTCAAAAAACATTAAAACAAAAAAGTTATTAAATAAACAAGATAAACTGATATTTCATCTTAATGGACCAAATTTAGTACAAATTAATTCAAAAATAGAAAAAAAATCAAATCTTATAAAAATTATATATTCAGAATCTACATAGTGTAATATAAAATGGGTTTTAATTTTGTTGAAAAATTCTATGATAATGGACATCAAACATATGCCAAAAGTCAGTATTTCACCATGTCATTCATACAAGCTTGTACTTGTAGGTCCAAGGCTACGGGTTGGGCATTCCATGCCTTCTTGAACCAAAACCCAATGCACATGGTAGGCTCCATTTTTTAAATTTAATAAATGGGTCCCCATTATTTTTTTAACTTAAATAATGGGGCCCCGTTATGTTTCTAAACGGGCCCCATTATGGTCTCGAGCCTGTTAACAATGACGCCACGTTTTTTATTTTCGCCTCAAGTTCTCGAAGCATAACTAGGCCTTGTTCCTAGTGGCACACTTTTCAATACACACACTTCCCCTAAAGTGGGACTCAACTTTGTGCACCTAACCTTCAGATCTGTTGCATTATATCACTGAAGTATTATATCAATCGGTAAGGTTTAACAGAGAAATTACAGATTTGTTAAAGTGACTAAACAGATAAACTTTGTGAGTTGATTTTGAGTTGAAAATAAGTGTGTGAGCTTGAATTTCATCCTCGGACTGTTACCTATAATAAATTAGCTTCACAAAATACAAATGGAAATGCATACAGGAAATCCAAATTCAACCAATGAAACTACATGAAGTACATATGAAATAAAAATGCTATTTTTACCTTCATGGCTTATGTCCCATTGTGTCCTAACTCCATTGTTCTTGGTTGCAGATGGTGTGCTCTTAGACAATGCACTGATGGCTTCCAAGATGGCATATGAAGAATGGACTGATAACTTGTAGTTAACTGATACTATGATATGCAATACTACATGATTATGCTAAAAATGATTATGCTATATGCTATATGATAATTGCTATTTGCTATTTGCTATTTGCTATTTGCTTCAAAAACTCATGGATGCATATGATTGATTTGAAGACTAACTTGAAGATTAACTCTCTCAACTAAAGCTCTTGATTTTATAGACTTTGAGAAGATGAGATGATGTGGCTTAGATCAATGGTCATGATCAGATTTGCAAATTTGAATGGCTGTGGGCAAAGGTGAAGGTTGAGAGAAAGGGGGAAGGAGAAGACAAGTGTCACTCATCTCACCTTGACTGAGTTGCTGACTGAGAGAATCTAGGGATGGTTGGAGAAGATTTAGGCATGGTAGGACAAGTGGATTCAAGTCCTTCCTAAGATGTAGGGGGTGTTGGAGAGAATATAGGAAATGGTTATAAAATATGTGTACGTACACAATTTTCATTAAGTTTGGAGGTTGGAGATAAATGATAAATTAATATTTAAGAAATATTAATTTCTTTAGCCACATGTTTGATGAGTTGGCAAAGGGAAGATGAAGTGGAGATGGAGGGTGAGATGGAAAAGGGATTAAATAATTTAAGAATTATTTAATATTTGAGACTATAGGATAGGAGAATAACTATTAAATGTTAGATAATTAATTATTTGGGGAATATAATTAAATATTAGATATATAATTAACTTGGTTAGAAGGATAATTAAATATTAGATATTTAATTAATTAGAGGAATAGGATAGATGAATTAATTAATAGAAAGATACGAAAAATGAATTAAATAAATTAATCTTTTCAAATTAACTGGGGTCTTTATCACGTGATTGATAAATCGATAGATAGCTTTGATTACTGGATTGATTGATATGATTGCTTTGATTAGCTTGATTGATAGAGTAGCTCTAAGAAACCGATTTATTTTCTGATGTAAGAGCTTAGCAGAGTTTTGGAGTAAACTCAGTGATTGATAAAAAACCATGATTGATAGGTTTTAAAATGTTTTGATAGCGTAAGTTGCTTCAATTTGATTTGATCGATAGATAGATTTGATGATTCAGTTTTGATTTGATAGATAGATAGCGTAGTTTTCTTTAGTTTGATTTGATAGATAGATAGATTTGATGATTGATTAATTTTGATTGATTTCTCTTGGCAAAATAGGAGAAACTTGATGTTCTCCAATGTCGAGAGAAATTACCCGCAATGCATCATTTAGTTCCGGAGTTGACCCAGGCTGAGATTAGACATATAGATGCCTATGGTTTACACTATTTATTGTATATGCCTGAGATTATGTATAATAGAGGATTATTGACGGTATTGGCCGAGAGATGGCACAACGAGCATAACACTTTCCACCCGTCAATGGGTGAGATTAGTTGTGACTCATGAGGATGTCTATAGGATTCTGTATATCCCAATGACTGGCGAGCTTGTGTAGTATGATTATCAAGATCAAGTTGGGACAAAGGCTTGCAGAGTTGTGTTTGCTGATGATAGCATTGGTAGAGGAGAGATCAGATGGGTTGATATGGTGATGTATTATGAGGCTCTTCCTATTATTCTTGTTGGTTTGATTGGATGATTTATATGTCCTGATAGGAGATCATGAGGTTTTTCAGTTGGATGGGGTGAGATTCTCCTGAGTATGATGTAGCATTGTACTCGATATGCTTGGGGTGTTTGCATGCTGGCACACTTATATAATGATCTTCACTAGGTAGTGTATGATGAGAGTGCGAGTTTGTCTAGTGGATGCACTTTATTGCAGATCTGGTGCTAGGAGCACATTGTTGTTACTCAACCTATCCATCATAGAGTGCGTGGAGAGAGGTAGCCATATGTGTACTTTTATGCAGGCATCCTTACTCAACATAAGCTGGGTAAGATGGAGTATTGGCGTTGGGTGCTAGATTCATTGGACAACATTACTTGGAGACCATATCTTGATTGTGAGCCATGGATGGATGATGCACAAACATTACCATTTATCATGCAGAGTAGATATCTCATTGGTCGGACACCTTTCATTGTTGAGCGACAGTTGATTGGTCAGATTTTGAGACAATTTGGTATCATCCAGCCTATGCCTATTGGTGTGATGATATATGCTCGATGTTACAGAGATAGGTGAGATTGGGGACCTTCATTGTCATTTGAGATTGTGTGTACAGAGTTTGTTGCTACTCCGTGAGTGGCTTATGATATGAGATTACACATTCTTGATCTTGGGGTTATTGCAGATTATGCCCAGTATATATTAGCTCATCCATTTCTTCGCATTACTGATCCAACAAATCCTCCTCCTAGTTCAGGAGATGATGAGGATGACTCAAATGATCCAGTTACTAGGAGACACAGATGGAGACGAGATTTTAGAGTTGTTCATGAGGCTGGAGGAGGTGGAGATGATGGTGGGGATGGAGGTGGTGGTGGGAGGAGACCTAGATGAAGGGGAGGTCAATTGAGAGTCCGTGGAGGACCGTTTGGATCGACTGGCTGGATTGAGAGAGTACGTCCTATGGGTGGGAGAGATGTTGGATGAATTGGGAGAGAGCATGACATGATAGGGATGAGATCACTGAGAGGGTTGCCATTGACAGGAGGCAGGGTGACTGGACTGGATGGGGTTTGTGGGAGAGGCGTTGATTTTAGATAGATTCAGCCAAATCCTAGGGTTATTGTATTGCATGGTGGAGATGATGAGGATCATGTTCCCCTGATTAGATGATGGGTTCAGAGAGTTACTCAGACTGAGATTCCAGCAGTTGGATAGGTTGTTGGTGAGGAGATTGGGGTTCATGCACCAGAGCAGGATGTAGCAGTGCATGATATGCCAAAGTAGGATGCACCAAAGCATGATGTGTCAGGGCAGGATACTATTGATACTCTAAGAGCATAGATTGATTAGCTTGAAGCATAGGTGCAGACTCTTATTACTGAGCAGGATAGAGCTGTTAGGAGACAATAAGATACTTAGGGTCTTCTTGATCATATTCAGTAGGTTGGATCAGGTAATCTCTCAGCGGATACTGTTAGAGCACTAGTTCAGGCCTGGAAGGAGACTTCCCACTGGCGATGACGATATGAGGAGGCAGTTGCAAAGAGCTAGAGAGTAGGTAGTTATCACACCACCGTGTTGATGGATACTAGTAGTGGTGGGGTCATGGGACCTCCTCAGAGGAGTGGTGATCATGGGAGATAGGCATCTGGAGGATCTTCTCGCCCACAACCACATAGACAGATAGAGTCAGGTGGTAGTGGTACAACACAGTTGTGACTTGATTTGGAGGAACTTGTATTGTTTATTTGATATTATTGTATTCTTGTACTTTTATTGTTTTACGATGATCTATATGCAGACATGGACTCTATATGATGATGATTTTTTATATACATGTTACTCTATTTGATGATGATATTTATATGCTTTGATTATATGGATGCAATGATTATATGTATGGTGTTATGTATGTTATTCTATTTGATGATGATACTTCATATGATGATATTATGATTATGATTACTATCTTAAATGATGCAAATGCAATGATCTATATGAAATGGTAATGCAAACAATAATGATGATACACTACATGATGAATGAAATGCACTTAATTAAATGCAAACTAATGAAATGGATGATGATTAAAATGTTTCTTAAAATGAATGCACCTATAATGATTAAATGCAAATTGTTTTTGTTTGTCCAAATATACTCAATCATTATTTATGACCATTGATCTATTAATGAAATGATATGCTTATAATGCAACTTGACAATGAATGCTTATAATGCAGATGAATAATGAGCTAATCCAAAATCATTTAACTAAAAATTGTACTGCCATGCTTCATATGCTATCTTGTAACAGTGCTTGATTTCATCATTGAGCTTTTAAAATGTTGTAAGAAAATACAAGCAACTTGACATAATGATTCAAGATGACCTGAGTATTCCTTACATGGATTTTGATATAGCAAGTTAATACAAGCAACTTGATATAATGAATTGAGTTGACCTGAGTATTGCTTGCAGAATAGACAAGGATTATCCCCTTTCATGCATGACTTGGAATGTCCTCCTTGATCCTTTGCCGATCATATCCCGAGACAAGTTCATACCGTAGTAAGAGATAAACCATAGACAACAATCAAAGAAAAATAACCATTCCCCATCATAGCTTCTCTAGTCATGGACATCCTTGGGTTGCATAGAGTACATGATTAGCCATAAAATGAAGATATAAACATTGAATCTTGCATGTCATTCACATGTTCTTATGGTCATTAACTGATATAATCATCTTGACGAATGTTCTTTGATAATCCTTTATAGCTTGCTGATTGATTCTTTGTTTTCTAAGTTTCATGATTCAGTTGTTGATGAAATGCCTTAATTTTTGTTGCTTTGTTGCTTGTTATCTGTTTCAAAACCCTAGGTGTTTTTGGTTTTTTCCTAAGTTTGCTGATTGATTCTTTGTTTTCTAAGTTTCATGATTCAGTTGTTGATGAAATGCCTTAATTTTTGTTGCTTTGTTGCTTGTTATTTGTTTCAAAACCCTAGGTGTTTTTGGTTTTTTCCTAAGTTTTTTGAATGTTTTGGGATTTTTCAAAGATTCAAAAGATCACCTTAGCAAAAGGAATTGGGATTTTTCTCCCAACGGAAACAAAAAATTATTATGGATGTATGAATTGATCAAGATCCAAACCATGGAGGGATACAAATGCAGATATGATTGATTTTGATAAATTCCAAGATAGTGAATACGAGAAGTATGTCAAAGATTGATAACTGTTGGTAACCTGCATATTTCTTGCTAAATGGTTTAGAGCAATGGATGCAGAAGATGGAATCGATAAGCTAAGATATATGGAAGTGATAGATGTGATAGGATGGAGTAGATAGGTGCGCAAAGCAATCTTCATAGATGGAGGAACTCACTTTTTAGATAGAGCCTGCTTACCAGGTTTTCTTTGTCTAAATTTATTGCATTTTTTGGATTTTATATGCTTTTTGTTGATTTTCTCAGGACTTTATATGTTTTTTATTGATTTTTTCAGGACTTTATATCTCAAGCATAAAATTTCTTGAGATGGATAGAATTGATAGGTTCATCAAACCAATCACCTTTAGGGGTAGATAACTTGTATGCTCCTGATCCATATGTTTCTACTATGACAAAAGGTCCTAGCCAATTTGGTTCAAATTTTCCCTTCTTTTCCCGGTCTTGCTGATTTCTTGGATTCTCGCTTAGAACTATATTCCCAATCTGGAAAATATGTGGCTTGACTCTATGGTTATAGCTTCTTGCCATTCTTTGTTGATATAATTTCAAATGTTCAGTTGCATTTTGGCGATGTTCCTGAATTAATTCTAGTTCCTGGAGTCGAGAGACTCATTGTTCTTCTTCTGGTATAAGACTATGCAAGGATACTCGTAGAGAAGGTATCTCTACTTCTATAGGTAATATAGCTTTTGATCCATAGACCAGACAATATGGAGTTGCCCCTATTGGAGTGCAAATGCTAGTTCAGTATGCCCAAAGATCAGGATTTAGCTGAATGTGCCAGTCTTTTCCAGCTTCATTGACTGTTTTCTTCAAGATTTTCAAGATAGTTTTGTTTGATGCCTCAGCTTGACCATTACCTTATGGATAATATGGAGTAGAGAACCTATGTTGGATATAAAATTGTTCACACAACTCTTTTACATCGTGATTTTTGAATGGTCTTCCATTATCAGTGATAATGGTCATAGGAACTCCATAGCAACAGATTATATGATTCAAAATGAATGATGATATTTGTTTTCTTGTCACTATTGTTAAAGGTACTTCTTCAATCCACTTAGTAAAATATTCAATAGCAATCAGAATGAACTTATGTCCATTATAAGATGAGGGATTGATCTTTCCCACCAAATCAAGGCCTCACTATGAAAATGGCCATGATCCTATCATAGGATATAACTGTTGTGCTGGTGCATGAATTAGATTTTCATGGATCTGACATTTTTTATATTTTCTAGCATAGGTGAATGAATCTCTTTCCATAGTAGGCCAAAAGTAACCCATACGAATAAGTTTCTTAGCCAATGTTAAACCACTTGAGTGTGTACCACAAATACCCACATGAATGTCATGAAGAACTCTCTCAGATTCATCTTTTTCAAGACATCTCAACAAAGTACCATCTAGACCATGCCTATATAGGATATCAACAATAATAGTCTAGTGAGAGGACTGACGGATAAAGTTTCTTTGTTGATTACGAGATAATTCAAGAGGAAGGATATGATATTTCAAATATTGGTAGGTTTTACCATATAAGGATTGATTGGTTCCTGATATATTGCAATTTTGATAGGAATGTTGGGATTGAATGGTAGGGGTTAAGATATCTTCCACGAGAAATTCATAATGCAGTTGATTCTCTTTAGTTTGCAAGAGAGATGCTATTGTAGCCATTGCATCTGCTACTTTATTCTCATTTCTAGGAATTTGGGTGAATGTGATTTCTTTAAAGTGTTCTTTAAATTCCTCCACTAGCTATTTGTATGACATAAGCTTATCATCTTTTGTTTGATATTCATCATTTATTTGATTAATGATAAGTTGAGAATCACCATAGACATGCAGTTCTTTGACATTCCATTCAATGGCCATTTTGAGCCCTATAGCCAATGCTTCATACTCTGCAGTATTATTGGTGCATGGAAATCACAGTCTATACGATTTCAGAATTGTGTGTCCTTGAGGTGTGATGAAAAAGATTCCTGCACCTGATCCATATTGAGTATAAGAACCTTCAAAGTACAATTCCCAAAAGTTTGTACTTATTGTCAAGATATTTGCATCAGGAAATTCGATGTACAAAGGCATGTTATTTTGTAGAGGTGCATCAGCCAATTGATCAACGGTGACTTGTCCCTTGATATCTTTCTGGTCAACATATTCTATGTCAAATTCACTTAGTATCATAACCCATTTGGCTAATCTCCCTATCAATATTGACTTGCTCAATAGATATTTGAGAGGATCTATCTTTGCTATTAGTTTTACAGAATGAATCAACATATAATGTCGCAGCTTCTGGGTTACAAATAGAACTGCTAGACATATCTTTTCAATTGAGGAATAATTTAACTCATAGCCAACAAGTGTTCTGCTGATATAATAAACTGCTCTTTCTTTTCCTTCATCATCATGTTGAGCTAGGAGAGCGCCTAATGATACACTTGTTGCTGAGACATAGAGTAACAATTGTTTCCCTTTGGCTGGTGATATCAGTTCTAGAGGACTCATAAGATATTATTTTATTTGCAAGAAAGCTTCTTCACATTTTATATCCCATTTGAATGGAACAGTTTTATGTAGAAGATGGGTAAATGGAAGACATCTATCGGCCAATTAAGAAACAAATCTCCTGATTGATTGCAACCTTCCTTGTAAAAATCACAATTGACTTATGTTCTTGGGTGACTCCATTTCCATGATAGCTTTAACTTTTCTAGGATCTACTTCAATTCCACGAGCTGATATAATGTACCCATGGAGCTTTCCAGAGGTTACCCCAAATGCACATTTCTTTGGATTTAATCTCAATTGATATCTTTCCAGCCTGTCAAAAATCTTGCTTAAAATGTTTAAATGTTCTTTTCATGTGTGAGACTTTGCAAGTATGTCATCGACATAATCTTCCATGAATGTATGCATCATGTCATGGAAAATTATCATCATAGCCCTTTGATAAGTCGCTCCTGCATTCTTAAGCCCAAATGGCATAACATTCTAGCAATACGTTCCCCATGCACAGGTGAAAGTTGTCTTCTCTTGATCTTCAGGTGCGATTCTTATTTTATTATATCCTGAGAAGCCATCCATTAATGAAAACATCTCGTGTCCTGCTGATAAGTCCACTATGATATCAATGTTTGGTAGCGGGAAATCATCTTTTGGACATGCTTTATTCAGGTCTCTGAAATCTGTATAGACTCTTATGCTCTTTTCTGGTTTTGATACTAGTACAATACTTGAAACCCATTCTGGATAAGCAACTAGTCTTATGAAACCCACTTCTAATAGTTTCTTGAGCTCGGTTTTGACAAGGAGAGTAATATGCATATGCATCTTTCTTAGTTTCTGCTTAACAGGTTATGCTTTTAAATCCATGTTAAGATGATGAATGATAAGATCTGGGTTAAGTCCTGGCATATCTGCATAAGACCAAGAAAAAATTATTTTTCTTTGCTTAAAGAATTCCATGTATTCTTTCCTCTCTCTTTTTGATAATGAGGCAGCAAAATGAAGTATTTTAGAATCTTTTGATGTATCAATGTTTACTGCTTCTGTTGGTTCTATCAAGATAGCAGATCTCTCTTGAAAATATGCAGGAAAAATATCAAACTTTCCATCTTCAGGCACCTCAAGGAGGTTTTTAGCATCAGATACGCCCTTTGTTTTCTATTTTGATTGATCTAATGTTGCCATGAAATGGTTTTCAATAATAGGTCTCTTTCCTTGTTTTATTTCACTTTTATGACTATAAAGTTTGGCATTTCCCCGACTACGAGAAACATCACTTGATTCTGCAATGGAAGATATCTTAGGATGGATGGGTTCAACAATGTTAAGTTACACAACTAAGTCATGATCATTGGAAAAGACATTTAGTTCGGGGTTGTCTAAATTATCCCAATCAATTAGTTCAGGATGTAGAAGGGGTAAATCATAATCACTGTCATCATTAGGTGTTTCAATGTTCATGACATAATGGTCATAATTTAGCATAGAATAGGTACTGTCATAGATTAAATGTTTTTAAGAATTGTCTTTCCCAAGCGTCTCTGAATTAGTCCTAACAAAATTAATATTAGCATTTTGTAGTTCACACTCAAGTGGTTCTTCAATTGATGTTTGTCCCTTAAACGAATGGATTATATCCACACACACATCTTTGATACTGCAAATTCCTTCTTGATTGACCTCATTTGTATTTAGAAGTTGACATATTTGTGCACATGGTAAAGTGGATTCTTTTAATAGATTTTGTCTTCTTTCAAACTCAACTTCTTCTGGACTAATAGTTAGTCCAACTTGACTATCTCTTAGTTCTTCTATAGTTCTTCCATATCTGCTTTGTGTTTGCACTTGTTGTGGTATTGCTTCTCTGTCTTTTCCATTTCCTTTCCTTTTTGCATACACCTCTTTTCTCTGAATTCTGAGTTTTTCTTGCCTTCTTTCTAACTTCATCTTTTGCTTTGCTATAGACAAGTCTTCTTTCATGATAGCCACTTGATCTTCATTATGTTATTTACTTGATATAGTGGATAGGGCATTTGGACTCCATTCGTATTCATTGGAATCTCTTTCTGAATCCTGATCTAAGATTACTCCACTATACCATATTCGAATGTCGTATGGTGCAAAAAGTTCTCTGATTTTAGTCATCCCTATTTTTACTGCTTCTGGAATATCTTGTTCAAATTTTGCCTTTGTTTGTATTTTCAGAACTTGTTGACAAGATTTTTCTTCACCTTGGATGATGATCTCCTCCTCTTTCTTTTCATGTTCTTCTTGCTTCTTTTGTTTATTGGTTATTGTTTCGGCCGCTTGATGTAGCTTTTTTTGCCAATTTTCTTCTTTAGAAACTGATTTCTTTCTCCATTTTTGTTGTTGATGATTATGTTTCTTTTGATTGGATTTTAGATATCTGAGCCTAGATTTATCTTCTATGGATTGTGAGTGTGGGCAAATAGGTTCTAAAATACCTTGATGTTGCTTACCAATTGGTCCTTTTCCTTCATATCCCATTTTTTGCATGATTTCATATCCTTTGCCATATTGTTTTATGGGAATATTGAGTTCTGCTGCTATTGCTATAGTTTTATCTTCATCCTTGTACAACCAACCAAGAATGTCTTTGTCTTCATTTTCTTCTACAAGAGTTCCAACACTAACAAATTTTCCTTTAAACATATGCTTTGATCTTTTTGGTGTCTTTGATTGAATATCTATAGGCTTTCCCTATGACTTAGGGGAAAGTGGAAAATTTTGCAAAGAATATTTTCTTATTCCTTCATCATTTAACTTGAACTTTTCTTCAAAAATTTTCCATAACTTTGCTTGAATTTCTTTGGTAGGATATACTGATTCTCTGTTATGTGGAACTCTTGTATCTTGTGTTGGCTTCAAATTATTGCAATATTGACTGGAATATGCAATTAAAGTGATTTCTTTTCCTTCATGAGGAAATTTTACACATTGATGAAATGTAAAAGGAACTGCTTGCATCTTGTGAATCCATGGTCTTCCCAGAAGAATATTGTAGGAGAGGTTCAAATCTAAAACTTGACACAATGTATCCTTTTCCACAGGTCCTATCCTTATTGGTAGCACAACAATTCCTTTAGAAGAACGTTCTGCTTCATCATAAGACTTGATGGTTATTTTCTTTTTTAGGTCTACTGCATTCTTTGAATATCCCAAATCTTTTATCAAACTTAATGCACAAATGTTTAAGCTAGCTCCTCCATCTATGAGCACACGTTTGACATGAGTTTTATTTATGGAGACTTCAACAGGTAAAGGAGCATTGTGAGGATGTTGTAAGGATGCGTCATCATTTTCAGAAAATGACAAGCAATGAGGAGCTATAAGGTGTCCTACCATGTTTTGGAACTGATCTACATCTAAATCTTTTGAAATTGTTGTTTCCTCTAAAGCTTTCTCCAAAATTTCTTTATGCATAGGTGAAACCTTGAGAAGTTCCAAAATTGATATTTGAGTGGGTATTCATTGTAATTGCTCTACTAAATTGTATTGTTGTGGATTGGGGGTTGGGTCTTTTGCTATACCTAGAAAGGTAACCTTTGCTTTGCTTCTCGTGATAACATTGATTGGTTCTGAAGATGGATTTTCGTTAACAATGATTACATTTACTACATCATTGTATGTATAAGTGTAATTCACCTTGGTTTTTCCTTTGTCATCTTTTAATTGGGACGATTCACCTTTTTTATAATTCGGAAGTGGAGTTTTAAAAGCCAAGTGTGATTCATTTGTCTTATGACTATCCACTGTAATGGCTCCATTATCAATTAGATCTTGGATGAGGTGTTTCAATCTCTAACAATCATTTGTTAGGTGTCCTTTATTCCGATGGCAATTGCAAAAATGATTGTCATTCCACCAATTGGGCTTGACTGGTGGTTCATAACTTCTTGCTTTTGGTAAAACAATCAATTTGTTAGCAAGCAAAGTTTTTAGAGTTGATTCCAAAGATTCTCCAATGTTTGTGAATTTCCTTGATGGATTGGAGAAAAAGGACTTAGCTTTATTGTTTTCTGGATTGTTATTGCTTGGGATTTGACTTGATAGATTGAAAATTGGTTGTTGTTGTTTTGTAGTACTATTATTGTCATTCCCTTCATTGCTGACATTCCTATTCTTTGACCAGAACTTGGGTTTGTCATTGTTGTTGTTGTTGTTGTATGAATTATTGTAAAGTTTTAGCTGTCCTTTCTTTACCATTGCATTTTCTATTTTCAGACCATTCTCGATCATTTTGGCAAAAGAGGGAGGACATTGCATCCTTAGTCAATAACTCATTTCATTGATAAGATTATCAATGAATATGTCCATTTTTTCTTGATCAGGTACATCTCGGGGGTACCTATTAAACATGTGTTTCCATTGTTGCAAGAAAATCATAAAGGATTCACCATTCTTTTGTTTAACATTGCAAAGATCCAACATTGTTATTTCATTCCTTATATTGTAGGAATATTGTGAAATAAACCTATTCACAAGTTCTTCAAAGGATTTGATTCCGGATGGTAATCTTGAAAACCATTCCATTGATTGTCCATTTAAACTCCTAGGAAAAAGATGCATAAGGTAAATTTCATCATGAGCAAATTCCATGCTCATAGTACAAAACTCCCTAATGTGATCTTAAGGATTATAATTTCCATTGTATTTGTCATATTTAGGAATCTCGCAATGCTGCAGAAATGGTATCATATTCAGATTTTTATCAAAAGGATATGGGCATATATCTTCTAATGAATATTTCTTGGAGCTTGTCCCATTTTTCATGTCTTGTATTTGTTGTTGTAGAGTTTGTATTTGTTGAGTAAGGTTTGATAATGGATTATCCACATAGTTTCTTCTTGTTTCTTTGTGAGTTCTCTTATCACTATGCTCTTTTCTTTTGTCATCCTTCTCTTTCCTTTTTTCTTCATTGCTTTCTTTGTTCACATCTTCGTTATTTGGCTCATCTGTGTTTTGGGTGTTACTTGCCTGCACATCTTGTTTCAATCTTTCTATGTGAGTCTTGTGGTAGTTTAGCTCCAGATTTTGCCAACATCAAGAGATATTTTTCTTTTTCTTTTGTTAACAATTTTTCCATTAGCCTATCAAATTTGAAATCTTGCTCAAGGTCTCTAATGGTGCTATTGACTGCTTCCTCATCAACAACGGTAAATCCAAAAGTGTGGAATATAGGAGCATCTTCTTCCTCCATTTGTTATTGTTTTCTAAGTTATTCGTGTTGAGATCTAGTCCAAACTGGCATGTGATTATTTCAAAGTTGTTGAAATTTCCAAAGGACAAAGTCAATAGGTGATTATTGGTTTAGGAAGATATGCTTTGTTGATCTTACCACTATTGTTTGTTCATTGGGATAAAGCGTCTCTTTGTTGAAAATCACATCTTTGTAAAGTTTCATCGTCAAATTCTATCCCACAGCCACGTAGGTAGTGACGAAAATGGTGTAGAAATGTCTTATGTTTCAATAAGATCTTGCGATTGATATACAAGAATCTTATCCTTTTCTGAGTAGCTTTGTAACTGGGTTTTCTTTTCTTAAGGTGATACTTAAGAGTCATATAAGCATTTGACAATTTACAAGTTTGTTTGATTCCAATGTTGGTGCAATTTTGGTTTTGATATGACCTAGGTTCAAAATAGGAAAGATATATCCAAGATTAGGAACTTGGTATATATTTGATCAAGCTCCGTGATAGAGGATTTGATTATCCTGATGAGAAACTTGACAAAGATGTTGAATTTTGCACTTAAGATGGTTGAATCAATAGCTTGTTAAATGTTGATGTTTATAGAATCTTTTGAGTATAACCTGTTGGATTAGTGACCTAGTTGTTTGAGCTAGTTTGAAAATACATGATGGTTTAGAGACTAACCTACTTCAAGAATTATTTTGACATTGATGTTTTGACACTTTGATTTTGATCTAGTATTTCAAGTGTTGGAAAGCTTTTTGTATTTCTTTTTTGATCACTTTTTCAGTAATTTGTTGGATTTTTGCTCTCTTGTAGATGATAATTTTCTTCAATTTTTGACCATTTGGAACATGTTACAGACATAGAAGACACAATGTTTAATAAACAAAATTCACAAGCAAGTACAAATCTTATGGCAGGCTGAGACAATAGTTGTAGAATCTCACATGGGGTTTCCCTCGAGGCTACGCTATTCAAAGTGGATATTTAGATGCTTGACCCCACTAGCTCCACCCTTGACACTCACTTCTTCGGGGCAGCCAAGCACCAGTTTCCATGAAAACTCCCCATGAAAAACTTTATATCTCTACTAGGAACTGTATATATGTGAGCAGCTTCAGAGGTCCGACCTCTTGCACCAACAACTAGAAGGATTTTGGCAACTAGTACAAGTGGTTTTTAGTAAAGGCTTCTAGTCATGTGGCCATACATGCGACACTTTCAGCTCTATAAATATAGAAGGTTCCCAGCCTATAGAGGTTACACTCTATAGGGTTTATGGTGAAACATCGTGTCGGTATGAACTTATCAGCACATGTTGTTTGAGACTTTCATCACAAACACGATTTATTTATAATGGATTGGAAGGACTCGGTATTAGCCCGTTTCCACTTTGGGTTGGTATTAGCCCGTTTAAACTTTATATCTCTACTAGGAACTGCATGTATGTGAGCTGCTTCAGAGGTCCGACCTCTTGCGCCAACAACTAGAAGGATTTTGGCAACTAGTACAAGTGGTTTTTAGTAAAGGCTTCCAGTCATGTGGCCATACATGTGACACTTTCAGCTCTATAAATACAGAAGGTTCCCAGCCTATAGAGGTTACACTCTATAGGGTTTATGGTGAAACATAGTGTCGGTATGAACTTATCAGCACATGTTGTTTGAGACTTTCATCACAAACACAATTTATTTATAATGGATTGGAAGGACTCGGTATTAGCTTGTTTCCACTTTGGGTCGTTCCCCTCTCACTGGCCTTCTCAAGGAAGTTCGAGAAGGCAGACCCTCTAAAGGATTTAATTGCTTGAAAGTAAAGAAAGCATCAAAGAGTGGGTTTGGCTTTTTGGTCACCCAATTAAGGGGAGAGCATATACCTACCACTTTTGAGACACAAAATATAAGTGTTCTTTTTAACTTTTTCAAAGCAAATATTGGCTAAGTCCTATTTGGAGATGTTGCTCCAACAAACATGGTGTTCATTTTAGCCTTTTTAAAAGTCTATGTGTAACTATTTTAGAGAACATACTAAAAATGCAAGTTGCATGCTGTCAATTCATCCTCTTAGTTAAATTAGATGAATAAGATATGATATATTACTTTCCAAATGAAGACTTTTAATTAACTAAATGATGAAATGCATAAAAGTTGCTTTAAATGCCATCCTACACATGCACGTTAGTAATCTAAAAAATCTGATTTCTTGGACATACGGACCTGCAAGAAAATTTTGTCAGTTTTATGAACAGAAGCGCTAATTTAACATATGCGCTATCTTTTTGCTCAAAAGAGCTAACCTGTAGATCATAAGCGCTAACCTAGACTACAAAAGAACTGCTTTGTGGATACAAAAGCACGATTTCTGGCATATGCGCTAACCAAGGGCACAAATGCCTGAACCTGTAATGTAAATGCGCAGATTCTAAGACAAAAGCGCTAACCTAGAATTCTCATGCGCTAATTTATGTTGCAAATGCACTAACCTATGATGCAAATGTGCTAACCTGCAGAACAAAAGCGCTACCAGAATTCACACATGCGTGAATCTGCATTACAAATGTGTTAATTTAACTATTTGTGATATTTTTAAAAGTATATATGAAGTTTATGAGCCCCACGGTGGGGCGCCAAAATGTGTGAGCTTGAATTTCATCCTCAGAATGTTACCTGTAATAAGTTAGTTTCACAAAATACAAATGGAAATGCATACAGGAAATCCAAATTCAACCAATGAAACTACATGAAGTACATATGAAATAAAAATGCTATTGTTACCTTCATGGCTTATGTCCCATTGTGTGCTAACTCTACTGTTCCTGGTTGCAGATGGTGTGCCCTCTGACAATGCACTGATGGCTTCCAAGATGTCATATGAAGAATGGACTGATAACTTGTAGTTAACTGATACTATGATATGCAATACTACATGATTATGCTAAAAATAATTATGCTATATGCTATATGATAATTGCTATTTGTTATTTGCTATTTGCTATTTGCTTCAAAAACTCACGGATGCATATGATTGATTTGAAGACTAACTTGAAGATTAACTCTCTCAACTAAAGCTCTTGATTTTATAGACTTTGAGAAGATGAGATGATGTGGCTTAGATCAACGGTCATGATCAGATCTACAGATTTGAATGGCTATGAGAAAAGGTGAAGGTTGAGAGAAAGGGGGAAGGAGAAGACAAGTGTCACTCATCTCACCTTGATTGATTTGCTGACTGAGAGAATCTAGGGATGGTTGAAGAAGATTTAGGCATGGTAGGACAAGTGGACTCAAGTCCTTCCTAAGATGTAGGGGGTGTTGGAGAGAATATAGGAAATGGTTATGAAATATGTGTACGTACACAATTTTCATTAAGATTGGAGGTTGGAGATAAATGATAAATTAATATTTAAGAAATATTAATTTCCTTAGCCACATGTTTGACGAGTTTGCAAAGGGAAGATGAAGTGGAGATGGAGGGTGAGTTGGAAAAGGGATTAAATAATTTAAGAATTATTTAATATTTGAGACTATAGGATAGGAGAATAACTATTAAATATTAAATATTTAATTATTTGGAGAATATAATTAAATATTAGATATTTATTTAACTTGGTTAGAAGGATAATTAAATATTATATATTTAAGTAATTAGAGGAATAGGATAGATGAATTAATTAATCAAATATTAATTAATAGAAAGATATGAAAATGAATTAAATAAATTAATCTTTTCAAATTAACTATTTAATAGAAGAATAATCATTAAATAAATATAAAATATTTATTTAATTGCTCATAGCCAATTTTTATGTGTATACAATAAGTTTGGTGAAGATTCAGTTAATTTTCCAATTACTGATTCACCCCCGCTCTCAGTAGTTGACCGTATCTTTATAGTTTCATCATATTATCAATTGGTATCAGAGCATTCCAGGTCCATCATGAGGAGGAGGAATAGGTCTAGGATGTCTAGGTTTACTCAAAGATAGGATCATCTCATTCTTCCACTTTTTATAAGATTGAATGAGAGAATAACTTTGAGGCTTAAGAGGCTCAAAATTGTTTAGGCCAAAAGTAATCAAGGTTGACATCTCCATGCCTCACTGTGGGTTGATACATGCTATGATTGATTGTTATGATTTTGTCATTATAAGAGAATTTAAAAAATTTATAAATAGTAGAAGGGATCACTTTCACGGATGTAGAATCCTAAATTGTACTTCCTTACAATTTGGTCCACATTTGGGCCCTCATCTTAGCATTCATGTCCCAAAGATGGACTAGGACCTTATTTTGCTCATACCATTCAAATCTAGTCTCCTTTTGTCTTTCCATATCACATGACCCCTTGATTTTGGCCCTTAAATGGGGTAGGACCAGGGCATGGTTCCCTGGTGCTCAGTGGGACTAGTGCATGGTGCCTTGGTCCTCTCAATTGGGACCTTAATTTGGCCCCCCTTAATCGTCACAATGAGCTAGAGGAAATGTGATCTCCATGTCGGTTTATGTAAAAAAATTAAGATGTTTTTCAATGGGAAATTATAAAAGGAGAGCCATCCCTCTCATTTAATCATCACAGGAAAATCATAAGGCATCCAGTCAATCTCTATTTAAGCAATCTATCATTCAAGCATTGAAGCATTCATCATTGGTGCATGAGCACCTAGTGGATCAAGGGGATCTCAGTCTTTGTTTTTTTGTGTTGTTTATGTTTCTTATGATATAATAAGGTCTGTTCGACCATTTCATGATGTTTTGTCAACTATGTAAGGCATTTATGTGATTTGATGCTAGGTAAATTATCAGGATCTATCCTGACCTATTTGGTCCACTAGTGGTCAATGGTCACCGAAGTGTGTCAAAATGGGTGAGATCAATGTATTTGACATATTTGAGCCATATTTGGTCTATTTTTAATTATTTTGATGTGTCTAGGTGAGATTGATAGGTTAGAGTGTAATGTTGTGAATGTTGCAAATAGTTGCATGACAACTTTTGCAATTTTCTTGACAACTTTTGCAAAAAGTGGTTTCCAACGGCCATATGGTTCAAATGGTAGATATGGTCAATTGGTCTAATGTATTTGGTCTATTTAAACCTCTCTCTAACTGAGGAAAAGGTTGTTGATACACCTTTAAAGATTTGGCAATACAATTTCATAGTTTTTTCAGTGCTAAACCATTGCAAATTACATGTTTCAAACTGAATTTATCCTTTGTATGGATTGGTGTAGACTTTTAATGGATTTTTTATGTTAGGGCAGTGATTTGGCTTCCATTTCCAACAAGTTTCTGGTGTTGAATTGTTGTGTGGAGAGAGATCCATCAAGTTTTGTCAGAACGGGTCTACAAACTCTCTTCAACTAGGGTTTTGCACAAAAATGCTTATAACTTGACATTCCCCTGTCCAAAATTCATGCCACTTAGGGGAATGTCAGGTCTTGGAATGTATTGTAATATTCTTGGACTTACAAGAGTATCCATGAAGGGTAGAGTAAGATTTTTTTGAATTGTTAACCTGACATCTCTATGTGACAGGTTAAAGGTTTGACTACTCTTTTGTAGATTGGGCAGATTTGATGAAGATTCAACCCCAAATGCTGGTGGAATCTATGGTTTGGAGGTATTTGGAAAGTGTTCCAATTGGTGGTTTTACTCTGGGATCAATTTGAGGGGTGGTTCCTTTTTAAAATAGGCCTAATTGGAGCTTTAGGCCTTATAGGACAGTCATAAATATAAGGGGCTAATCATTGTGTCAAGGCCTGAGTTTGGAGAATGTTTTAGGCATTCTTAATACATTTCATTTTATGTGTTACATTTGCATTCTTACCCTTTGGGTAGGTGTGTATCAGTGTTGTCCTATGTATAAGGCTACTAGGCCTAGGAAGGGTCTGATGGGTGTCAAACCTTAGTTTGAAGGTTGTAACCAAAAGGAGTCTATTTGGGGTCTGAAATTGCTTTTGTAAACATGTTCCAAGGTTCACACATGAATATACAAGGAATTCCACATCACATTCATGTTGGCCTTGAGTTTGAGCATTGAAGCCTTGAGGGATTAGGCTTAGTCGCATGATGAGTGGTCAATCATGCTTGATATGTTGTCACTAATGTCTAGAGCCTTGTGAGGGTCTGTGGCTAGTTGGGAGTTTGATCCAAGTGGACCCAAACAAGTTTGGGAAGTTGTGTCCAAAGATTGCCTTGTTTACTCATCCTTTGTTGGGCTCTGCATCAATCTGTTGGCATTTTTGTTGTTTATGTTGTGATTGTCATTGATGGACACACACTTGTATTAAGATCCCCTTTATGTGTATGAGCTTGTGCTCAACTGGTATTTGTTCCAACCGGTATGTTGTTTACTAGTCTTTAGGCTAGTGGTGATTTTGTAGAATGTGTTTCCCGGTTTGAAGCGGCATGTCGACCCCAAGCGGTTCGTAGATCCCAAGCGGCACGAGGGAGAAAAGCGGCACAACACATTCTCACCAGTCTTCATTTTTGACAAACCGGCAACTGGTATTTTGTATGAACTGGTAATACTCTGTGATGAGTTACCAACTGACATTTTGTGATGAGTTACCAATCCACCGATTGTTTGATGGTGCTTTTTGTGTTGTGTTACTGAGTACGTCTAGATGCATTGAACCTAGGAAATTGTAATGTAATTGTATTAGACCGACATGAAATTAGATTCCTTTAAAGGGACATCATGTCTAGGGTTTTAAGTTGTTGCTGAAAGGGTTAATGTGCTGCTAGGGTTTTAAGGTGGAGGTTGAGAATGATCTTATCTAAGAAGATCAAGTTGTAATTGTGAGAGAGATAGAGAAGACTGAAGTAATGCTAGAATGCATTAGCTATGAGCAATACTGGATCTAACCAAGTAGTTTGTGCTATCAGATAGATCAAACACTTGTTGATTACTCACATATTTGACAAGTCTGTAGCCCTTAACCGGGTAGGCCTCAAAGCCTTTGTAAAATCCTCTAACAAGGTGGTTCACACATGTGAATCTAAAATCCTGTAACAAGGTAGTCTTTAATCGGACTTATCTCCTAATAGAGATTGAGATTCCTAACAGGATCTATTCTGGTGAAGAACATTGTAAGACCTTAACTAGTTTGATGTTAACCGGTTTGACCTTAACTGGTCTGGTTTCTATTCTGCAGATAGTGACTTGTGAGTTCCATCTCACCGTGGTTTTTCTGAGTTGGGTTTCTACAACAATATCTTGTGTTATGGTTGTATTGCTTTTGTGGGTGAATGCTTTATTCGCATTTTGGTTTGCATGTGTGGTAACCGGTCTGACTGTTAGATTGCTTTACCAGTTTATCTTTAGACTGTGTAAGTGTTTTAGTGCAGTGATTTTTGGCATAATAATTCACCCCCCCTCTTAGTATTCATCAATTGGTATTAGAGCCTACCTTTCTATAAGTTTAACCACTTGGAAAGAGATATGGGGGAATACACCATGAGGGAACTTACTCAATGGCTCACTAAGTCTGAGCAAGCCTATGATGATCTTATGGTCAAATACAAGGCATCTCAAGCGAAAAGGAGAGAACATGCATAAAATTTGATGGAACTATCTGAAAGTAGTTCTGAAGATGAAGCTAACATGGAAGCCATGATTGCCGAAGTAAATAAGCTAAATGATTCAAACTCCAATTTGAGAAAGGAGTTGGAAGGACTGACTATTCGGTTTAGTCAAGAGCTTGAGAACCAGAGAAAAGATGAAGATCGGATAAAGGACAGACATCATGAGATCTCCAAGTTGAAACAAGAGATTAGTGCACTGACTGCTCGCCTTCATGAGAGCAGAATGGAAAAGGAAGACATGCAAGGAGAACTGAACATTGCCATCTCTGAAAATGCAAGTCTGATGGAGACAAACACTGCTATTTCCAAAGAACTCTTTGAGTCAAAGGAAATACTGGCTAAGTTTGGCAAAAGTACTGTCAAGCTAGAGCAAAAGCTTGAGTCATCTAGACTGGCAAAGAATACCAATGGTCTTAGTTTCTCTGGACAAGGAAGGAGAATCCTCAGGAACAAATGCTAAAGCATCAAAGAAGCAACTAGCACTCAAAGGAAAAGGTAAGCAAAAATTCAAACCTGTTTGCTTTAACTGTCTTAAATAAGGACACATTGCCAATGTATGTAGGAGCAAAGCCTACAATAATTTTCCATATTTTATCAACAATGTACCTAGATCCAATAAGTTCAATGGTCATTGTTATGCATGCAACAAGTTTGGGCATAGAGCATTTGAATGCAGGTCTATGATGGATAACACTGGAAGATATCCTTAGAGGACCCAAGGAATTGGTCCTAAACCTTTTGTGAACTAGAACCACAACTTGTTTAATGTCTTCAATCATCAGTCAAGAAGCGGTGGCCATCAAGTGGCAACCAGATGGAGAGAAAGTTGTATGATCTATCATGATCATGGTCACACTGTTGCAACATGTAGAAGGAAGAATGGAAACATGTACAATGGACCTTGGAGAGCACCTGGACTTGTTTGCTATCACTGCAACAAACCAGGTCACATTGCAAGATTCTACAGAAGCAGAAAAAGTATATCTGATGATATACTGGTCACTCAGGAAGGAGAAATTGATGTTGAAAAAGTTCAAGGGGACATGAAGAAAACATGGAGGAAGAAACCGACAATGTCGGAAGAGGAACCAGTTTCTGCACCTAGTGTGGAAATATTGGAACCGACAAACTAAGCTTTAAAGGTTTAGGGGGAGAAAATGGTGAAATGCTCTCGAACCCCCAGTTTACACCGGTAAAAGACCTTAACCGGTATGCGATACCTATCACTTGGTAGAAGATCGAAAACAGTAAAAAAAAAGAGGCAAATTAGGGTTTACGCCCTAATAGAGGAGCATTAATGATGGTAGGTGAGAGAAATGTATAAATGCATTTTTCAAATCATTTCTCACTCTCTATTTTCAAGCAAAGAAAAGTTTTCAAGTGCAGAGCGAAGAAAAGGCGATTTGAGCTAAGTTTTCAAGAAATTGATAAACCTTGAAAGAGATTCAAATCCAGTTTGCAAGCGGTTGTGGAGAACTCAAAGTGGTGATTTGGTAACCGATGAAGAGTGAAGTGATGCAGAATCAGGAAGCCCTAAATTCACGTTGTAAAGGTATTTTTCATGTTCTTGAAAATACTCAACAATGGCTTCCGCATCTCATACCAGTTCTAGTGCATCCATTGAGTCATAAAGTTTTATTCAGAGGAAGTCCAAATATAATGCTTTATCACAAGTTCCAGTTGGAGCCATAGTTGAAGATGGAATTTTTGATTATATTGATTGCAAAATAGAAGACCTAGGGTCTTTAGCTATTCACACTCAGTTAGGTTTGTTTTGCAGCAAAGACAAAAAGATCAAACCAAAGTTTCGCATTCTAGAGAAGAAGAAACTCCATAATGCAGTATATTTTCTGGACGACTTCACAGAGGATCACATCAGGATCATCTTGAGTAGAGTCCACGATGACAAGATGTACCTGGAGAGGACACATGATATCACACCTCAGGCAATTCATGCAGTCACTAGTTTTTGCAACATAGGGGAAGTGCCAGCCCTAAGAAAGGTAAGCAAAACCGATATGACCAAGCTCACCGGTTCAACAAGTGACTCACGGGGTATGACGGTTAATCCTATCAAGGATGATCTAGTGAAATATGCTTGCATGGTGATAGGATACAGAATGTTTTCAGCCAGTAGGATTAATTATGTATCGGCTGTAGCAGTAAATGCCGCTTACCGGATGATCAAAGAGGATGCATCTTTTGACTTATGCACCAACATGCAGAGGCAACTCCTGTTGAATCTAAAGGCGATCAAACAGGACAATGCATTGAAGTTTAAGTTTGGGCAACTACTGATAGGGTTGTTCTTCTATTTCTAAGGCCACTTTCCTAGAGTAGGAGATGTCCAATGGTCTCCTGACCAATCGGTAACCAAAAGATCAAGGAAAGCATACAAGCTATCGGAACCGGTTACCCTGATGTATTGAACAAATATTTTGATGAGTTCAAAAGGAAGATGAGCCAGAGGATAAAGATCTCAAGCGATATAGTAAAGAAATATGAAGATGACATCTGTTTCACCATTCAGGTGGACAAATGCTTAATGGAGGCTGTTGAGCCAAGAATGGAGGAAGTAGAGCCAATGGGCTATGAAGTTATGTATGATATGTTAGAAGGGTATGACTCAACCCTTATTGCCTCTCCTCTTGATCCAAAGGCTAAAAGGACTGGAACTTACTTGGAGAGGATTGCACCAGTTGAATAACCATCGATTAAGAAGGGAAAAGAATCGACAGCCAAGAAAGCAAAGGCAGTGCCTGCAGTATCGACATCGGCTACTACTGCATCCCCAAGAGTGACCAAGCGGTCACCTGCAAAGAAGAAACCATAAGTGACATCGAAAAAAGTCTTTGAAGGAAAAAGGAAGATGAAGACAAATGAGCCTGACTCTGAAGAGATCGAGTCTGATGAAAAGCCAAAGAAGGCCAGACAGACAAAGAAGATGAAGAAGAATGAACCGACAACGTCTGCACCGGTAAATATTGATATCTCCTCATACAAACCTTTGACACATTGTCAAAGAATAGTAAAAAATATTATGAAAAAATTACTTCATGATTTAGTAGACTATTATGATGAATTTAATAGTGAGGAGAAAGATGAAGTACTACAAGAAATCATTCTTTATTTGTGTAAAAATGATCAGTCACCATCAGAGATTAAGTCTCAGACATCAGATTCATTATTTAAAGCATTAGATAATAAATGGTGCATTGCCATTGAAAAGGAATAGGAGATTAAGGAGAAAGTCTTTTCACAATACTTTCCCGAACTCTCAAATTTAGAATTATTTGATGCCCTGGATCAAAATAAAGGTCTCTTCTTCACAAGAAGAAGAAGACTCTGGTTGTTAGAGGGGAGAATTGAAGATGTTGAAAAAGATACTCATCAGCATATGGCTCATGCTATTAGCTCTCACAAAGCACAAATGGCCAACCTCCAAGTGGAAAAAGAACCGGTTATTTCCAAACCGGATGAGGTTTTTGATGAGGAAGGAAACCTGGTGGAAGAACCAATCGACACTATCGATGTCGATGCCCTGGATGTAGAAGATGTCACTCAGGACATACCTTCTAAGCAAATTGAATAGGGGCAACAAGCTGATCAGGTTGGTGAACAAGCTGAGGACACACATCAAGCGGCAAAGGAATAGGAAGAGAAGAAGAAGAGGGATGAAGATGAGAAAAAGAAAAGATGAAGAAAAGAAGAAGCAAGAAGATGATAGGAAAAAGAAAGAAGAAGAGGATAAGGAAGAAAAGAGAAAGAAGGAAGAAGAAGAAAAGAAGAAGAAGGAAGAAGAAGAGAAGAAGAGGAAGGAAGCGGAAGAGAAGAAGAAGAAGGAAGAGGAAGAACAAAAGAAGAAGGAAGAGGAAGCACAGAAGAAGAAGGAAGAGGAAGCAAAGAAGAAGGCAAAAGCAGAAAGAAGAGGAAGACAAGAAAAAGATGGAAGAGGAAGAGAAGAAAAAGAGAGAAGAGAAAGAGAAAGAAAAGAAGGAGAGGAAAAAGAAGGAAGAAGCAGACAAGACAGCTAAAGCAATGAAGAGCACACAGATGGAGACTCCTAAGGCACCTAGAAGCTAAGCCAAACCAGCTGCTATCTTGAGTCCTATTGATCTCCAATCTACAAGTGAGTCTGAGCTTATGCAGAGCATCAAGGTTGCCCAAGAGCACCTTGAAGTCATTCGCAAGAAAAGGGAACAAGATATTATTCAGGCGGCTGGAGACACACTTACCGATTTAATCCACAGTACTAATCTTCCTGACACTGAATCATCACTAGCATAGCTCAAGCTTCTATGTATTGTAGTGGATGATCAGGTACAAAGTCTGGAAGAAGCAGTAGAGGCCAATGTAAAGAAAGAGCACCAAAAGGCTCTTAATGTTTCTTTAGTGAAAAAGATGAATGAGCTTAGGACTGAACTGCTGAAAGATCAAAAGGACATAAGGAATGCTTTAGATGAGGGAAACCTGCTACTCAACAAAATCTATCAACTTCATATGTTATGTGATGATGTGTTAGCCAAGAAGCAAAAGCTTCAAACGGACTCACAGTCCTACTTGGGCACATTCAAGAAACCTTATGATTCCTTTGCAGCATATGGGCAAACTGTTCACCGGTTCCAGATCCAGTCAACCAAGATGGAGCAAGAGATCAGTGCACGGTCTAGGGATTTACAGGAGCTTCAATTGGTATTACTTCCACGACTGCAAATTCTTCAGAAGTGTTATCTAAACCAGGATTCCCTGATAGTCACATAGGAACTGAGCACAGTAGATGCCATGGAAGAACAGGTATCCCAGATGCAGACAGAGAAGGAAGTGGCAACCTCCCTACTTAAGTCCTGGTCTCTATCCATGAAACAATTTTTGCAAGACTATAAATTGGTTTTTGACAAGTATCATTCATTATTGTCATAAAATTTTATATATATATATGGAAACAGGGTTATTCAGCGGTACTTTGTCATTGTTGGCAAAAGGGGAGAAGTATATCTGGTTTTTGGTTATAAAATTTTGATCTTCTGTCATAGGGGGAGAAATATCTGGTTTTGACATTTTGATATATGCTTTGATATATGCTATATACTCTGATGTCTCAATAATTATGCTCTGTATGCAAAATTGCTATACACTTTGTTAATTAAGGGATAGTGTATATGCTTAGGGGGAGCAATTTTGTTAATGACAAGTTTTTGTTGTAAAACACTTAGATGTCAAAATTTTTATTTTCCTAAGTGTTGCCATCAATGCCAAAGAGGGAGATTGTTGGCATTTTTGTTGTTTATGTTGTGATTGTCATTGATGGACACACACTTGTATTGAGATCCCCTTTATGTGTATGAGCTTGTGCTCAACCAGTATTTGTTCCAACCGGTATGTTGTTTACTAGTCTTTAGACTAGTGGTGATTTTGTAGAATGTGTTTCTCGGTCTGAAGCGGCATGTCGACCCCAAGCGGTTTGTAGATCCCAAGTGGCACGAGGGAGCAAAGTGGCACAACACATTCTCACCAATCTTCATTTTTGACAAACTGGCAATTGGTATTTTGTATGAACTGGTAATACTTTGTGATGAGTTACCAATCGACATTTTGTGATGAGTTACCAATCCACTGATTATTTGATGGTACCGACACATTGACGATGCTTTTTGTGTCATGTTACTGAGTACATCTAGATGCATTGAACCTAGGAAATTGTAATGTAATCCTATTCGACCGACATGAAATTAGATTCCTTTAAAAGGACATCATGTCTAGGGTTTTAAGTTGTTGTTGAAAGGGTTAATGTGGTGCTAGGGTTTTAAGGTGGAGGTTGAGAATGATCTTATCTAAGAAGATCAAGTTGTAACTGTGAGAGAGATAGAGAAGACTGAAGTAATACTAGAATGCATTAGCTGTGAGCAATACTGGATCTAACCAAGCAGTTTGTGCTATCAGATAGATCAAACACTTGTTGATTACTCACATCTTTGACAAGTTTGTAGCCCTTAACTGGGTAGGCCTCAAAGCCTTTGTAAAATCCTCTAACAAGGTGGTTCACACATGTGAATCTAAAATCCTCTAACAAGGTAGTCTTTAATCGGACTTATCTCCTAATAGAGATTGAGATTCCTAAGAGGATTTGTTCTGGTGAAGAACATTGTAAGACCTTAACTGGTCTGGTTTTTATTCTGCAGATAGTGACTTGTGAGTTCCATCTCACCGTGGTTTTTCCCAGTTGGGTTTCCACGTCAAATATCTTGTGTTATGGTTGTATTGCTTTTGTGGGTGAATGCTTTATTTGCATTTTGGTTTGCATGTGTGGTAATCAGTCTAACTATTAGACTGCTTTACCGATTTATCTTTAGACTGTGTAAGTGTTTTAGTGCAGTGATTTTTGGCATACTAATTCACCCCCCCCACCCCCCCCCCCCCTCTTAGTATTCATCACAATCATCAAGCATTTCTAGAGATATTCAAGGTTGCATATTCTTCATTTATCCATTGTGGAGAAATATTACATCATTCATATGCAAGCATGTGTTTGTGATTAGGATTTTGTCATGTTCATGCCATTTTAGACAACATATGTGGTTACATTCAAGAAGCAAAGCATCATTATCAATCATTCAAATTTGAGGTACATCTTTCCATTATTATTTCATTATTTGCAATATTTCATTCAAGGTTAATTCCTAAACCAAGTTTGACTTAGGAAAATCCCTATTCCCAACCTATTTTCCCTTCTTTCTATGTGTAAGAAGTAGGCACGAAGTTGTGATCTTTAGAATAAGCGTTATCTACAGTGACAAATGAATTCCCCTTTGGAGTGCAAAAAGTTTGGAGGACCAAGTCGACCACCATCATAGTCTCGATATTTTAGGAGCTCCTTCAAGGAGCAGGTCTGAATGCTCTTATAGTTCTCAGATCCAGGTTCGTGGCTCAATCCAACAACTGTAGCTTGTTGCTTCTACATTTTTATCTTCATTTTAGCACATTTACCCTAATTTCAACAATTCAATTTACAAAAGAAGTTTAATTAATTTACATCATCAAAAACCCAATCTAGTAAAAATTCTAAGTCCTAATCCTTGCTAGTTTGTGACAAGATCTATTGGATTTTAACCCTCTTTTGAATGTGATGGTTTCCTTAAGTTAAAATTAGTAGTTTACTGCATCTAATGGTGGAAACCCTAATTTTTCACCCCCACATTTTGGTGAACCCGACATTCTTACACCTTAATTTCTGATTTATGTTCTTAGATTAGAATTCTTTAAGCATTTAAAATTCAATTTTTTATTTACAAGTTTAATTTTCAATTAAATTTTAAAAATTTAGAGGTTAATTTCACCAAAAACCCCTAATTTTTAAATTTAAAATTGAGCTTGTGGGTTTCTTAATTTGGAATAATTATTTTAGATCTGGGTGTTTTCAAGTTTTGAATTCAAATTTTCATTTACAAGTTTAATTTCCAATTAAATTTTAATTTATCTTTAGAGGTTTCACAAAAAACCCTTAATTGTAAATTTGAAATTGAATTTGTGGGTTGTCTAAATTTGGATCAATAATTTTCAAGAACTGATTTGGAAACATTTTAATTCATAGATCTTATTTTAATTAAATTACATAAATTAGGAGGTTTAATTCACAAAAACCCTAATTTATTAATATGATTTTTGGGTTGCATAATTTTTCAAATCCATTTTCAGATCTAATCTTTATTATATGTTATGTGTTGGGAAAAATTGTGTCTCAACCTTGCATTTATGCGAGGTTACTATTTATAGTAAGCTTTCATTTGAGCACGAAATGGTGCAAAACTCTCCCTGAAGCTTCTGGTTGGCTAGATAAGCATTCCGGTAAAGTTGCGTCGCAAGGTCACAACTAGTTTTGAAGATATTAAAGTTTTCGTCTTGGAGGGGTGCAATAAAATATTTAAACTTAATTTTGGGGACTTTAGAGGCTCTGAAATGCCCTGAAAAGTGGCCGTAACCGGCGAAGCGGGTTACAAGGTGATAGAGAACTTCGCGAGCTTTCCGGCGCTTCAAACGGTTCGTCAATCGGACACCCGGTTCTCAAGTTATGGCCTCCGGAAGTTTGTACTCCTGAAATAGGAAAAATAATTTGTGTCAGATACATAAATGAGCTGTAAAAGGGAGCGACATGTGTTGATGTGTGCTTTAACATGTCATAGGGCATCTAGAAGGGAGATAAGGTCGGCTACACCTTATTGGGTGGTTTTAGCCCATGGTTTTGTAATACCGTTTGACGGTTTCTTGTATTGTATCTCCTATTTATGAGGTGTGTGAGATAGAGGTTATGTGTAAGAGTCTTATGGCTATTGAGTTGCCTCTGAATCTCTGATTAGTGGTACTCCTGCGAAGAGCTTGATCTGCAAGTTTGTTGTAATCTGTTTTTGATTGTTGAATAAAATATTGAGCTGCTTTTGGAGGGTGGGGTTTTTCTCCCGAAAGGGTTTTCCCCACGTAAATCATTGTGTTGTGGTATGATTGCTATTATATCTATTTCTATTTTCTGTAACTGTTGTAATGATCTAAAAAAGTTTTGCATTACCCTTCTCTCAAGGTTAGTGTAGGAAGTTGTTTCTGCTACTTAACTTCCTTACAAGTGGTATCAGAGCCTGATCACCTTTGGTTTCAATTGTGGGTAGTTGGGTTTTTTGAACTAATCCAGATTTGAGTGGGAGCTTGTGCAGAAGACACTTTTTGATTTTGTTGCAGGAATATTCAGATGGCGAGTTCGTCAGGGAGAATAGAGGTGGAGAAATTCAATGGAAGTAATTTTGAGATGTGGAAGCTGAAGATGGAAGATCTGCTAATAGATCGAGATCTTTGGGATGCTGTTGATGCGAATGTCCAAAGGCCCTCAGATCCTACTGCGGCAGCTTAGTATGATGTTATGGACTAGAAAGCCAAGGGTCTAATCAGACTGTGCCTGGCAGACTCTGTTCTGATCAATGTCCATGAAGAAAACTCTGCAAAGAAGCTATGGACTAAGCTTGGTGAGATGTATCAAGTGAAATCTTCATTAAATCAAATTTTCTTAAGAAAGAAATTGTATTCCTTGAAGATGGAAGAGGGTGGACGAATTGCAGACCACCTGGAAGCATTCAATATGTTGGTGGCTCAATTAGTATCCGTCGGTGTTAAGATGGACGAGGAGGAGAAATGTCAGATCTTGCTTTGTTCTTTGCCTGATTCGTGAGATTCTCTTGTTATGGCTATCGGTAGTACTTCTATTGTTTTGAAATATGAAGACGTGGTGGGTGCCCTGCTCGGTGAGGAGATGCGAAGGAAGGTATCCATCAGTTCAAAGGAAGCCCTAATCGTTCGTGGAAGACCTAAGGAGAAAGACAAGAAGAATGAGAAGCGCGGCAAGTCCAAATCCAAAGGGAGATCGAAATCTCTTGGAAATTCCAAAGTCATTTGCTGGAATTGCGGTAAACCGGGTCACATCCGTAAGGACTGCAAAGAAGAAAAGAAGAAGAAGAAAAAGAAAAAGTTCGATTCTAATTCTGAGTCCGACAAGGAAGATGGTGATGCATTTATTGCGGCTTTGGCGACTCATACAGGTAATGATGCTTGGCTAATTGACTTAGGTGCATCTTTTCATATGACTTCCAATAGAAATTGGTTTTCTGAATATGAAGGATTTAATGGAGGTGAGGTGTACTTGGGTGATGATTCACCTCTAGACATTGTTGGTCGAGGTAAAGTTAGAATTAGGTTTTCTGATGGTAGAATAAAAAGGATTAATGGTGTGCTGCATATCCCTGGATTAAAACGAAACCTGTTATCTGTGAGCAAACTGATAGATGCGGGTGTGCAGGTAGTCTTTTCTAAAACAAGATGTAAGATGATTAAGGGTGCTATGGTAGTTGCTAGAGGTGTCAGGTTTGGCACTTTGTATAAGCTTGAAGCATACACTATTGAGTGTAATAGCACTTCTGTAAAAAGTAAATCTACGGATACTTCACTGGAAGATTTGAAGGTTTCACCTTCAGCAGATGGAAATGGTTTTTGGGTACCTAAGGGTGCTCTTTCGTCTGAAGAAAAGTTACCTGCAGAGAAAACTATGTTATGGCACCAGAGACTTGGCCACATTGGAGAAAGGGTCTAAGGACCTTGAAAAATAAAAATCTTGTTGAAGGTTTGAATGATTGTAATCTTGACTTTGATTTCTGTGAGCATTGCATTTATGGAAAACAAAACCGCGTTCAGTTTTACTCGAGTTCTCATAAAACTTGTGGTGTTTTGGATCTTATCCATTCTGATGTGTTTGGTCCAGTAGATGTCTCTTCGATTGGAAAATCCAAATATTATGTTTCATTTATTGATGATTTTAGTAGAAGGACATGGGTATATTTTCTAAAGAGTAAATCTGAAGTTTTTAGTCGTTTTAAAGAATTTAAAGCAATGGTTGAGTTGCAGACTGGAAAGAAAATAAAATGTTTGAGAACTGATAATGGCGGTGAGTTTTGCTCTAATGATTTTGATAGATTCTGTAAAGACTATGGAATTAACAGGTAGAAGACAACTCCGTATTCTCCAGAGTAGAATGGAGTTGCAGAAAGAATGAACAGGACATTGATGGAGAAGGCTAGGAGTATGTTGAGTGGTGCTGGTCTCGAACAAAAGTTTTGGGCTGAAGCTGTTGCCACTGCTTGCTACCTGATTAACAGGTCTCCTACATCAGCTCTTGTTGATAAAACGCCTATGGAAGCATGGTCAGGTCACAAGCCTTCATTGAGACATCTTAGAGTTTTTGGTTGCGAGGCATATGCACATGTGCCAAAGGAGAAGCGAACAAAGTTGGAGAACAAGGCTGTGAAATGTATCTTCATCGGGTATAGTTATGGTGTGAAAGGATACAAGCTTTGGGACCCTGTTGCACAAAAGGTAATTCACAGTAGAAGTGTTATTTTTAGAGAAATTAAGTCTCCTTCTGTTACATTGCAGCCAGAACAGACTAAAAAAGAAGATGTGATTCAACTTCCTTCTACACCTGAAAGAGTTGAATCGAGACCCCTAGATAGGCAAGAATTTGAGGAGAGCTCGTCTAGCTCTGAATCTTTAGAAGAGGAGGAAGAACCTCCAACTCAGCTTGTTCGAAGGTCTACAAGACATAGACAACCACCTGAAAGGTATTCACCTGATGAGTCGAGATGTATTTTTGCTTTGAATACTAGTGTGGATGAACCGAAATCTGTAGAAGAGGCATTAAGTATGAATGATGCAGAATCCTGGAAGATTGCTATGGAGGAAGAAATGGCAGCCTTGAAAAAGAATGATACATGAGATCTTGTACCATTGCCTGAAGGACGAAAACCTATTGGTTGTAAATGGGTGTTCAAGAAAAAGATTGGTTCAGATGGAAGCATTGAGAAGTATAAAGCAAGATTGGTTGCAAAAGGCTACTCTCAGGTTGAGGGTGTTGATTATGGTCCAAAATGACGTCCATTAGATTTTTGCTTTCTATTGCTACTGCTTATGATTTAGAGGTTGAGCAAATGGATGTGAAAACTACTTTCCTTTATGGTGATTTGGAGGAAGATATTTATATGACACAACCGGAGCACTATGTGGTGAAAGGTAAAAGTAATTTGGTCTGTAAATTGAAGAAATCTTTGTATGGCCTCAAACAAAGTCCTAGGATGTGGTACCAGAAATTTGATACATATATGTTGAGTTTGGGATTTGAACGTTCTAAATCAGATCACTGTGTTTATTATAAATCTGATGGTGATCATTTCTTATTTATTGCATTGTATGTTGATGATATGTTATTCATTGGTAAAGGGAAAGGTATGATTTCAGAACTGAAGTCTCAGCTCGCTGCTAAATTTAAAATGAAAGATCTTGGTGCAGCAAAGCACATTCTTTGGATGGAAATTAGAAGAGATAGGGTGAACAGAAAGCTATGGCTGGGCCAGAGTAAGTATGTGAATTCAGTGTTACAGAGGTTCAACATGCAGAATTGTAGACCATTGAGTGTTCCTTTTACAGTTGGAATGAAACTATCTATTTCAGATTGTCCTACATCCCCATTGGAGATGGAAGACATGAGCAGAGTGCCTTACCAGAGTGTGGTTGAAAGCTTGATGTATGCTATGGTCTGTACTAGACCAGACATTGCCCAAGCAGTGGGAGTACTTTCTAGATATATGTCTAATCCTGGTAGAGTTCATTGGGATGCAGTCAAAAGAGTCTTCAGATATTTGAAGGGTACTTTAGAGTATTCTTTGTGTTATCATGGTAATTCAGTTGGAGACATGACTTCCCTTGATATCCATGGTTATGTGGATTCAGATTGGGCAGGTGATATTGATAGCAGAAGATCCACCAGTGCTTATGTGTTTACTTTGTTTGGTGGTGCAATTAGTTGGATGAGTAAGCGACAGGCTGTGGTTGCTCTATCCACTACTGAAGCAGAGTATATGGCAGCTACTCATGCTTGTAAAGAGGCCATTTGGCTTAAGAGACTATGTTCGGATATTAGAATAAAACAAGGTACAGTGACAGTTTACTGTGACAGTCAAAGTGCAATTAGCCTAGCTAAGAACCCGACATTTCATGCCCGGACCAAACATATTGATGTTCAGTATCATTTTGTTAGAGATATGGTCGAAGATGGTAGGGTGAAGCTGGTTAAGGTGGAAACTTTGATGAATGTTGCAGATGCTTTAACTAAGGCTGTGAGCACAGAGAAGTTCAGATGGTGTTCAGAGTCTATGGGCCTTATGGCACCTAGCAATTGATTCATTGTGTTGACATTCCCTTCCGCTCCTGCAAGGTGTTCGAAAAGTGGGAGATTTGTTGGGAAAAATGGTGTCTCAACCTTGCATTTATGCGAGGTTACTATTTATAATAAGTTTTCATTTGAGCACGAAATGGTGCAAAACTCTCCCTGAAGCTTCTGGTTGGCTAGATAAGCATTCCGGTAAAGTTGCGTCGCAAGGTCACAGCTAGTTTTGAAGATATTAAAGTTTTCATCTTGGAGGGGTGCAATAAAATATTTAAACTTAATTTTGGGGACTTTAGAGGCTCTGAAATGCCCTGAAAAGTGGCTGTAACCAGCGAAGCCGGTTACGAGGTGATAGAGCACTTCGCGAGCTTTCCAGCGCTTCAAACGGTTTGTCAATCGGACACCCGGTTCTCAAGTTATGGCCTCTGGAAGTTTGTACTCCTGAAATAGGAAAAATAATTTGTGTCGGATACATAAATGAGCTGTAAAAGGGATTGACATGTGTTGATGTGTGCTTTAACATGTCATAGGGCATCTAGAAGGGAGATAAGGTCGGCTACACCTTATTGGGTGGTTTTAGCCCATGGTTTTGTAATACCGTTTGACGGTTTCTTGTATTGTATCTCCTATTTATGAGGTGTGTGAGATAGAGGTTGTGTGTAAGAGTCTTATGGCTATTGAGTTGCCTCTGAATCTCTGATTAGTGGTACTCCTGCGAAGAGCTTGCTCTACAAGTTTGTTGTAATCTGTTTTTGATTGCTGAATAAAATATTGAGCTGCTTTTGGAGGGTGGGGTTTTTCTCCCGAAAGGGTTTTCCCCACATAAATCATTGTGTTGTGGTATGATTGCTATTATATCTATTTCTATTTTTTGTAATTGTTGTAATGATCTGAAAAAGTTTTGCATTACCCTCCTCTCAAGGTTAGTGTAGGAAGTTGTTTCCACTACTTAACTTCCTTACATTATGCTATGCTATTATCTTTTAAATTCAAAAATCAAATTGCTTAATTAATTGGTTAATCAATCACTTTCACAAAATTTTGCATTGTTTAATCACAATTTTCAAAATTGAAATTCAAAATTTCCCCCCTTTATTCAATTTTCCATGCATATTTGAGTGAGCATTACTTTGTTACATGAAATATGAGTTTCTTGTTTGATCATAAGAGCATATGGATTTGTTATCTTATTTTGCTAGTTCAATTTCAAGTTACATTAAATATGTTTACGATGTTCCCTTTCTTGCATATGATGATAACCTAGTTCTCCCTTTCATTCATAGCTAAGATTTACCCTCTCCAAAAATTGGTCCTACCAATGAGAGCACATTGATGTAAGAAGAGAATATGAACACTTGTTTCAAAGATCTTCCTCCTACAAATGAATCTTTGGAGAATGTTGTTCATCCTTCTCCTAAAATGTACCTCCCCCATAAGGATTATTTGGTGTAAGAGTATGATATTGTGGCTAATTTTTCTAGCAATATTGGATACCTTCTTTTCATGATCTCCTCCCTAGAGATGAAGCATTAATGATATATGATGATCCCTTCCCTAAAGATTGTCTTACTCATGATGATACTTTAGAGAATGAAGACGATACCACTTCTCATCATTTTAATGTTTCCAATACTCTCTCTCCTAGAAATGAAGAACCTAACAAAGATAAAATCAATACCATTCATATTTTTGAGGAAACCAAGGTTGTTGTACCCCTTCGTCAAGATGTCTCCCAACCTTAACAAAACTGATAATTTGTTCCTGGTTATCATGCAGTGCCTTTCACATATAACAATGTAGTGTTTGCTTTGGAAACTGACAAAACATATGAATTGAAGCACAATATGCTTTTTTAGTTCCTACAATCCTCTCTCCAATTTAGATAAGTTCACCATCTCCTACTAAAGAAGTTCCTAAAGAAGAACTCTTGGAGGATGATTAGGGGTCATTAGATTTCACACCTTTTTTTCTAGAAAATCTAAGATGCTAGAATTTGACATCCAAAAATTCTCCTTTAATCTATATGTCTAGAAATTGATTGGGCCTCTTTAAAATTCAATCCAATTCCAAATAAGAGTGAACCCTCCCTTGATCCTACACATGGATACAATGGACAAGTTTTAGGATGTGTGCAACAAAGTCTTGAAAGTCATGAGAAATCACACTTTTCTAATGAAAAGGTAGGTTTCCAACCTCTTCCTTTATCAACAACCTCTCCTCCATTGTCTAGTGAATCCACATCTTCTCATTCCAATATGGTATTAATGTTTTGTCCGTTCTTCTCCATGCCAATTCAATTTCTCTTCTTTGGCCTAAAAGAAGAAGGAAACGTAGACAACGTTTGGAAAATTCTTTTTTTTGCAAGTATCATCAAATTCATGGCCATTCTAATAATGAGTGTCATGATTTGAAAACAAAAATACAACATTATATTGATTTAGGTATCATAAAAATAACATTTGACAACGAATGACATATTTCTCATAATCATTTCAAATAACATTCAAATACGTATTAAGTTGCTCCTCAGTATGTGATTGTTGGCCTACCTATTAGGGGCTCATTTTCATTCATGGTGGTAAAATTTTAGGTGCAATCATACTTAGTGAGAAACATAATAGTCTATTTATTCTTGTCTCTATGCTTGGGGGGAAAGAATATTATCTTTCCTCTTTCCAAAGTTTCACTATTTCCTTTATGAATTGCATTTTTCATAACATATGTCCTTTCTTGAATTGAATTATCCTTCATGTGAATGCATTTGTGTTCCTTGGTGAGGACCTATTCTTTGTTTGAAATGGCATGTATCTTATGAATAATCTCTCCTTAGGAAATGTGTGATCTTTCAGCCTAATTTTCCCTTGTCCTCTTGCTTTGGGGAAAGGATGGCACTTTCCTTCTCTCTCTCTCTCTCTCTCTCTCTCTCTCTCTCTCTCTCTCTCCTTTTTAAAGATTTCCTCTTCTCTTGTGTTGCGTTTTTCATAGTGTGATATCCTTCCTTACATAGAATTATCCTTCATGCGAGTACAAGTGTGTTCCTTGGTTAGGACCTATTCTTTGTTTGAAATAGTAGGTCTCTTATGAATAATCTCTCTTTGGAAGTTGTGTAATCCTTCTCATTGTCCTTACACTTGGGGGGTAGTTATTTCTCTCTCCTATCCTTTTTAAGGATCCACTTTTCCTTTGTTGAGTGGCATTTTCTTATGATTTTATGTCTTTCCTTGTGTGAATTTATTGTTTACTTAAGGATTCTCTCTTATGCAAGAGGTTTATGTCCTTGGCTAAAACCTTTTTCCCACCTGGAAACATATATCCATTATTAAATTACCCCTTACATTGCCTGTCAAAAAGTGTGTCATCCTTCATCAATAATCCCTTTTACCTAGCAATAGGGGAAGGTATGGATTCTTGTTCTCCTTCCTCTCTTTTGGTAGAATATATTATGTTTGTTCAAGAACTCCTCTTGGATGTAGACGTCTTTTAAGAAAATATCTCTTCTCCTCCAAGGATCCTCTTCACACTTGTTGCAAGATATCTCTTTTTCAACTATCTTATCCTTGCTTATAAGATTTATCCCTCTTTAGCTTGGATTTTTGACATTATTGCCTAAAAGGATATCTCCTTGGTGTTGAAGGTGGGGTATCCTTGTTTCTAGCTTCCTTAAGACATCAACATAGGGCTCTATTGATATCTTAAGGAGGGAACCCATATTTCCCTCTTTGTACCATATTGTACTATATTTTTGCATATCATTTTTGCATGTCTTAAATGAGGTGTTCATTCTCGAAACAAAAACAAACAAACTCTTATACGAGACACTTCACACCTGAAACCAGATGAAACATTTGATATATGTCTTAGACGGGGGTACACATGATTGAAACCAGCGAAAGCACTCTTACACATGATGTCCTCGAAACTAGTCGTGTATCTATCTTAAACGGGGTTACACATTCTCAAAACTAGAGAAAACAAGCTCTTAAATGAGATGTTCCCGAAATTGGACATTCACCCCTTGGAATTTACACATTTTCCCCTTGACATTTGCATATGTATTATATATCTTGAATAGGTTTAATCACACTTGAAACCAAAGAAAACAAACTCTTATACGAGATAATATACACTTGAAACTAGACATCACTTGCACACACACATGAGGATGAGTGCTACTAGCAGAACACAACTAGACTATTCCAACTCTCCTCCCCAACATGGATCACCTAGAAAAACATATCTAAGGGAAAGTATCCATGTCCTTTCTCATCATTCTTCTCATGGATCACCTAGAAAAACATATCTGAGGGAAAGTATCCATGTCCTTTCTCATCATTCTTCTCATGGTTCACCTAGAAAAACACATCTAGCGTGTATCCGTGCTTTATTTTTCCTTCTTCACATGAACTCACAACTTTTCTATGGATGGTTCATGGATGATGTGTGATTTGATCTTTTATGTGATCACTTGTGATCTTGAGATGGCATTTTTAAGGAATTATATTAGTGTTTGAGACATTCTGTTATTGAGGCCTCTTCGACTAGTTGACTTGAGGTTTTATTTTTGGTCTTTAGCCTTTGTGTATTGAGTTTTCGACCTTTGTTTGTCTTTTTTTTTTTCTTTTTTTTCTTTTTTTGTGTGCCCTTTCATATGTTTGAGTGAATTAAGATCCTAAGATTGGGAGCTTGATCCCTTGAAATTAGTGATTTCTTATACTCCTTGTGATCATGCTCCTTATTGTTCCTCTTCTTCATCTCTCTCTCATCTACTTTATCGTGAGCATTTGCATAGGCTCATACTCCTACTAAAGTGGGGGCTAAATGTAGCATCCTAAATTGTACTCCCTTACAATTTGGTCTACATTTGGGGCTCATCTTAGCATTCATGTCCCAAAGTTAGACTAGGACCTAATTCTGCTCATACCATTCAAATATAGCCTCCTTTTCTCTTTGCATGTCGCATGACCCCTTGGTTCTGGTCCTTAAATGGGGTAGGACCAAGGTGTGGGTCCTCTCAATTGGGACCTATTTGGCCCCCCTTAATGGTCATAATGAACTAGCAGGAATATGATCTCCATGTCAGCTTATGTTAAAAAATTAAGATGTTTTTCAATGGGCAAGTATAAAAGGATGTCTACCCCTTTCATTTCATCATCATAGGAAAATCATAAGGTGAGTCAATCTATATTCAAGAAAGCTATCATTTGAGAATTGAAGCATTCACCATCAAGCATTTGTAGAGATCTTGAAGGCTACATATTCTTCATTTATCCATTGTGGAGAAACATTACATCATTCATATGCAAGAATGTGTGTGTGATTAGGGTTTTGTCATATTCATGCCATGTCAGACAACATATGTGGTTACATTCAAGAAACAAAGAATCATTATCAATTATTGCAGATATGAGGTATATATTTCCATTAGTTATTTCAGTATTTACAATTTTCATTCAAGGTTAAATCCTAAACCAAGGTTTGACTTAGGCAAACCCCTATTCCCAACCTATTTCCCCTTCTTTTTGTGTGTATGAAGTAGGCATGAAGTTGAGATCTTTAGAATAAGCACTATCTACAATGATGAATCAATTTCCCTTTGGAGTGCAAAAATTTCAGAGGACCAGGGTGACCACCACTAGGGACTTGATATTTTAGGAGCTCCTTCAGGGGGCAGTCCAAATGCACTTACATTTGTCAGATCTAGCTTCGTGGCTCAATTCGATGATTGTAGCTTATTGTTTCCGCATTTTCATCTTCATTTCAACACATTTACCTTAATTTTAGCAATTCAATTTTCAAAAGAGGTTTAATTAACTCACATCATAAAAAACCCAATCCAGATAGAATTCTCTGTCCTAATCCTTGCTGGTTTGTGACTAGACCTATTGGATTGTAACCCTTTTTTAAATGTGATGGTAAGTAAAAATTAGCGGTTACTACATCTAATGATGGAAACCCTAATTTTTCACCCCCATAATGGAATAGAGCCAAGGATGTCCCAACTTCACACTAAATTGATCCGCTGTAGGAATGATAACAAAAATGACACCTAAGCTCTTAGTACCAACCTCAATAGGAATAGTAATATAAAAAATAGTAGGGCAAGAGAAACTATCATACATCTTGACTACTACATTAGATTTATCATATGTTACTTAGTGTAATTGTAAAGTTTAAAGATAGTCTTTAGTGATCACATTCACCATACACACTGGATCAATGAGAACCCCTCATGAGAGTTTGTCTTTGATCTTCACAATGATATATAGTGGGCCATCAGGTGGATCACTAGTCTCACTAGGATCAAGGGTAATGTATAGGTCCTTAGGAGGTGTAGGTTTATCAACAAGATTCGCCACAATATCAGACTCAAGGCCAAGATCATTGGGAGAATATGCAAGAGGCTCAGACTCAACTAAATTACTACAATGGGAAGGCAAAGGATTAGTGAATATTTGAATATTTTGATTAAGAGGAGCTACAAATTTATTTCTTTTGTCATTCACACCAGCTATGGATATGGTATTATTATCAATAAAGCCTTGATTTTGACTCCTTAAGGTATAACACTTCTCAGTATCATGACCGGGTTGATGATGAAATTGGTAAAAGGATTTGGGATCATGATAAGGTGACAAAGGTTTGGAGGTTTCAATTGGCTAGATGGGAGGGAGTTTCAACACATTTTTATTTATCAATTGTGTCATTATACTATGCAAAGAACCAAAAAGAGGAGTAAATTATTTTCTAAAGTATTTAGATAAAGGAGCCACACTTGATGTCGTGGCTACCACTTGAGTATTGATGTTGTCATTGATCTTTGATGTATCCTTTGTTCGGTTTAAACTTTGAAAAATATTGTTGAGCACTCTCATTCTTATTAATCGAAGCCATTGAAGGAGATAACTCAAATTGACTCACTTGAAGCTAATAATTATGAAGCACTACACACAATTGCGTAAAGGAAGTAAACTCAGAAAAGAGAAGCTTACCCCTACTGTCTTTTTGTAAATCAGTAATAAAAATTCTTCGAACATCATGTTTAGTCGTAGGATAAGCAATTTGAGAATAGAAATGTTTATATCTACCAATAAAATTAGTCACTTTTTCTTTAACACCTTGCTTACAATGAATCAAATCAGTCAAAGTTATCTTAGGACCAATATTATAGTCAATTTTTTGAATGAAAGAATTAGCTAATTGTTGAAATAATGTAATAGAATAAGGAGGCAAAGAACAATACCATTGAAAATATTTATCCCTAAATGTTTGAGTATACAATTTAACCATAAGTCTTTGATCATGAGAATAGTTAGTACACAAAGTTAGAAATATTTTCACGAGTCAAGGGATCACTTTTTCCATTATAAAGCTCGAATTGAGGGACTTCCATATGTTTAGGAGGGACATCATAGGCACTGTCATCGGATAATTGGCTCACTACATCAAATGTGGGCACATTAAACTTGGATTGGGTAATGGAAGCCAACCGTTGTTGTAAGGATGAGACAATTTGGGCTAGGCTATTGATGGTTGCTTCGGTGGATGGATTGAAATTTGACATATTAGATTGTGATGGAGGAGTAACATTGTTGTATGTAGGTGGAGGTTGAGAGTAAGGAGGTGGAACAATACGATATGTAGGTGAGGGAGATGATTGGGTCATAGATGGAAGATTCATAGAAGAAAGTATAAAAGAATTTTGATTAAAAGATTGCCCCCTTGACTAACATGTGTAGGATTAACATTTTTTGTGGAAGTAGTCATGATAGAAGATGTAAAGGTAGGCACACTAGGAAAAGATGTAGGCATAGGAATATAATGATTAATTTGACTAGTAGCTTGAGTATTACTAAGGACTTCGACACAACTTTTGATAGGCATGATATTAGTGTCAACAATATGAGCAAGGCCACACAACAAATCAACACCAATTTTATCACTTTGAACCATTCTTTTTAATCCTTCAATCAATGGGATTGGCTCACATTTTGTGTATTGTTGACTCATCCTTTGTTGAATATTTTCAAGTTCATTGTCAATATTCTCCAATTGGTCAATTGAAACCCTAGTTAGTGATTCATCCACATCATGAGAATTATGAAAAGAATGAGGATATATGATATTATTTGTTGGATTTTAGGAACCATCAACATTATCATTAAATAAGTTATTGAAATTAGGCTCCATATCCTTAGTAATTAAACCTTGGGAAGCCTTAATTCTACAACTTCTTCTCACGAGAATATTGTAGGTAGGGCTAATGGTAACAAAACTCATGCACAAAAGAGAGAAATTTGAAATTGAAATTAAAATTTGTGATTAAACAATGAAATTTTTTGTAAAAGTGATTGATTAACCAATTAATTGAACAATTTAATTTGTGAATTTGAAAGATAAATGCCTCTAAATCATAGCATAGCATATCATAAAGGTTAGGTACGAAAATAAATTTGAAAAATTATGCAACCCACAAGTGAATTTTAGAATTATAAAGTAGGGTTTTTATAAATTCAACCACTAAATTTATGTAATTCAATTGAAAACGAGATCTATGAGTGAAAATTTGAATTTTAAATTGCATAAATAATCAGATCTGAAATAATTAATCCAAATTAGAAATTAAAAATTAGGTATTTTTGGGAATTTAACCTCTAAATTTATGAAATTCAATTAGAAATTAAACTTGCAAATCTAAATTTGAATTTGAAAATGCATAAACACTCAAATCTGAGAACATAAATCAGAAATTAAGGTGTAAGATGTCAAGTTCACCAAAATGTAATGGCGAGCAAATTAGGGTTTCCACCACTAGATGTAGTAAAACAACTTTTTTTTCTTAGGGACCACTACATTAGGAAAAGATGGAATTTGATAGATCTAAGCCTAAAAGACCAAGATTTTGATCAAATTCCAAGGGTTTTATATGTTCCTCTTCTTTCCCTTTGAATTGAATTGATTTGATAAACAATGTTGAAATTAGGTTAAATGTGCTAAAATTGAAGTAATTATGTATTAACAATAAACTACAGTTGTCAAACAAAGCCACGAACTTGGATATGAGCAAAATATGAATGTTACAATCTATTCCCAAAAGATCAACCTGAATTGTCGAGAGTGGAATGCCTATTGCTCCGATCCTCTGAATGTTTCACTGTACAAAAGGGAACTTGTTCATCTCTGCGAATAATGTTGATCTTGGAAATTACAGCTTTGTACCTATTCCCGGACACAATAGAGAAGGGAAAATGGTTGGGAATAGGGGTTTTCCTTAAGTCAAACCCTGATTTTGGAATTAACCAGGAAATAAAATTGAAATGTAAATGAAGTACTATAATAAAAATGATTTCCTTTTGAGGGAAATGCTGAAAATGTTTGAAACACTAATAATATACCTTTTTATGAAGTTTTGTTTGTCTTCACAAAGAATTAGGGTTTCATATAGATAGTCTTCATAAAACATAGAACATGAATGCCATCTGCAATTATTTAATCTTGACTTTACTTCTACTCCAATACTTGAAAGAAGAATGCTTTCTTTATCACTTGAATTCACTAGGTGTAATTGAGGACTTGAATTTTTTGGATTAGGTTTGAAATGAGAGGGGTAGACCTCATTTTATACATGCTAGATGAAAAAAAAATTAATTTTTTGACATGAGCCAATATGGTATCTAAGTTACCACCTATTTTATGTTATCGAGGCCCCAAAATGGGCCCTGATTGGGAGGACACCCTAGTCCTAACCAATTAGGGACTCAGGATTTTGGGGGAGAAAGTGTAGATTATGAAAATATCGAGTTTGGTTTATGGTGTGAGCAGAATCAAGGCTCCAATCAGACCTTGGAGAATTAATGCCAAGGCGAGGGCTGAAATGAGGATAAAATTTTATGGGAGTACAATATAGGATGCTACATAATATAATCAAGGCTAGTATCTTGTCAGTTGTGTCATATTAGATGGTTGAAACCCTAATCTGCAAAAACTAGTTGACTTTACTCTAGAACATTATTGGCAATAAACCCCCTTCATTAGCCTTCCTTTTTATCTCTTTGAATCTTAAACACTATTAAAGTATACATTTTTCCAAAGGATCCATTTGTTCTTTTTCACACTATGTAGGATGAAAATGGAATCAGGTAAACAAAGAACTAATCCCACTCTCATGCACATATTGGAATACAAAATAGTCTAAGGAGATGATTCACTTTGACTACTTGTAAGAGAGAGTCAAGGATTATCTTTAGGGCTTCTATTCCTTTTTTTTGATGAAGGGTAGATGTGCAAAATGGAGTGATATGATCAACTAAGCTAGGGAAATGGTCAAAAGTGCATACATAAACTAAAATATAAAAATTTGTAGATATGAGACTGAGATACAAAGTACATAACAAGAAATTGAATTCAGATGCATCTATCACCAAAATTTGGACCTGAATAAGCAGGACCAGGGCGTTGGGTGCCTTGGTCCCTCATACTGCATTGATCTCAACTTCTAGAAACTGAACCCTTAGAACCTGCACTATAGAACTGCCATAGGAACCCTCAAAACTCAAAGGACTAGGGCACTAGGCACCATGGTCCTGGACCAAGGTGTTGAGTGCCTTGGTCCTAGAAGGTTGTGAGTTACTTTTGGATCTGGATATGCACCTGTGTGTTTTGTCTTTCCCGAAGATCGTGCACCCGTCAGATCTCTGTAATTGGATCTACAACTTGAAAAATGGTGTTTGGATGACTATATAGGGTTTTTCCTTAGTCAAATCCTTTGTTTTGGTGATTTCCACCTCCACAAATAGCTAATAATGTATTGAAAATGTTTGTGTAAGAACCTTATGTATGTATAAGATCCTAAATGTGCTAAATTTTAAGAATAAGAGTTATATCCTATGATATGAGCATAAAACCCTAAATGATCATGATGTAAATGAAAATGCTTCAAATCACAAGTGCAATAATGGATCTAAAGTAATAATGTAGATCTAAAAAAAAGTTTTGTGAAACTCATGTAGAGATATGAAAATAACATGAAACCATACCAAACCCTAAGGGAGAGGTACAAGATAATCAATAGTTAGTGATCTCCTATTATTCTTCAATATCTTCAAAGATTCAATTGATGATGGAAATGATTGATGTAGACTTGATAGATGCTTGATTTTCTGGTTGAAGACTTCACATAACCTACATCTTCACTTCATAAGAGGCTCCTTCAATTGCTAGTAGATGGATTCTTCAAATGAGGAAAGGAAAGGCTATATGTATGAAACCCTAAATTTGTTTTTGATAATAGGCCGACCTAGAAATGATATAAGTTTGTACCAAGTCGGATTTAAAAATTATAATACCACCAAAACATGATCCCAAAATTTGGGGAGAAAAAGTTGGGACCGTGGTGAATCACCATGGTTCGATCAACTTTTTTTAAATTTTTTAGGGATGCGAGATATCGTGATTATAAAGTCAACCCCATGTTGATGTGATGATTGAAGGTGTTTAGATATGCAAAATCGGGCCTTGAAGGTCAAAATAGGATATAATTAGGGCTTTAATTAATTGATTAATTGAAAGAATAAAATAAAAAGGGGCACACCTAAGATTAAGGGCCCAATTTTATGTTGTGTAGAGGGATGAGAGAGGACCTTATATTTAATTAAATTAATTAATTTAATTCCTAAAGGGAAATTAAAATGTAAGATGTGACTCACTAATGCGGGTGCTAACCTAAGCATGAAATTGTACCACCCAATTGAGGGTGTAAAATTTACGTTGCTACATTTAGCCCCCACTTTAGTGGTCATATGACACTACATGCATATGCAAGCTAAAGTACAAGAAAGTAAACATTTCATGAAAAATGATATATCAATAAGGTGTTGGATGAAGCCCCCAATGGTATCTCTAGTATACTTTTTAGGAACTACATCCTACAAAACCACATCATTAGATAAAATTGCAAAATCACCTAAACGCTTACTAAGGAAATGATGAAATTTGTGGGTAGCTATATGCCCCCCTTGTTTTGGCTTGCTAATTAGTGAGTTGAAATAGGGTATCATGTTTACCATAACGAATTGTGAAAGGAAGTGATGACTAATGTTCACATTGTAGTTTGATACAAGATCAAAGCGCATCATGGAACATATGGTAAGAAAGAGAACTAAAACTCAATTCCAATGCAACCAACGGTGTAGAAATCAGAGTTCCCTAGCTCAAGATATGAATGATTAAGCAAGAAATATAGAATTAGGGTTTTAAGAAAATGAAAATGATATACTTTTTAAATAGTGACAATTACACTATTCATTTGTCATTTTCACCTTTTTTTCTTGGAGTGCATAAGAGGAGCCTACATAGTAGTAGAGATGACTTGATGATGACCCGAGACACCCACATGAGTGGATATTCTATCATGCACTATGATTGAGGATCATCTGTTAGATGAGGTGAGTCCACTCAACTACCTGTTAACTTTTATTTGACTAAGTTTGACTTTACTCAGTACGTAGGAAACCCCGATTTCAGATGTGTCCCTAGTAGGGCACCATAGTCCTTGTTGGGAAACCTGGTCCTTCTAGGGCACCATGGTCCCATTAGGGCTCCCTAGTACTCTCAGAGCGCCCTAGTCCTTCTATGGCACCTTGTTCCCTGGATAGGGTGACCAAGGGCAAGCATATGATCAGGCTTTAGATTTTGAGTTGATTAGTTTGATTTATAGACATGGTACTAATTCTTGATTGTTGATTTTGCAGAGATTGCCATACATGCAAGAGAACACTGTCAGACTTACATATTAGAATCTATAGAGATAGATTCCATGATTGTCACAGGAGGACATAGAGTTGCTTTAGGTCATAGGTTTGTGGTACATGTGTAATATGTCATCCATCAAGTACCATCTAGCAATGCTCCTGGCACTAATGGAGAGATGGGACTTAGATACCTCCGCCTTTGTTGTACTTGTAGGGGAGATGATAGTTACACTAGAGGACATGTACCACATCTTTAAATTTCCTATTAGAGGACAAATTGCACATTGACAACTTTGAGGTAAGAGTAGATATATTGCATCGGTAGACCAATGCATGCAGAGCTGAGGGGTTGGATCCTCATCAGTTGGATACTTCGTTTGACTGGCAGAGTTCCATTGGTGAGGAGATTGATGATAACGATAGTAGGGCTAGCCATATGCCAATGAATGGGGCAGTCATATGCACGAGGGCCTCAGTTATGCTATCTTGGCTATGGAGGAGAAAAATACAGTATTCGCATGGGGATGGAGCATGCTAGCTCATCTCTACCATGATTTGGGAGTGTTTATGGAGAGGGCCAAAGCTTGATGACTTTCACACTTCTATAGATATAGATGTTTGAGCATATCACCTGTACTAGATCGACACGACTTCCAGTAGATGTGGACATTGATGAGCCTAGGTCACATGCCTACCCACTCACTAGACCATTGAAGATGGGTGATTTTCTATATTGGAGAGTAGTTGTAGATAGATTAAGGTCAAATGATATTACATGGAGTCCATACCAATGGATGGTCACTTGGTTCGATCAGCATAGACAACATTTCCTTATTTAGAGGAACCGCTTCCTAGAGGGTCACCATAGTTACATTATTGTTCCATTCTAGTTCCACTGAGTTAGGTGGCAATTTGGGATAGATCAGGGCATTCCTTCAGCCATCTTAATCTACATATGACACTCTCAAGTTGTGAGACCGAGAGAAGTCCTCAAGCCTACCATTGATGATATAGAGTTGATAGATTCAAATGATGAGGAGAGAGATGTCGAAGTCCTATTTAATGATGATGTGGGAGTCCAGTGTAGTTATATCACATGGTGGGACAAGAATTACCTTGGAACCATATTCCCATTAGACTATCCGAGGGGGAATCCCAGTCCATGGATGATATCGGCTAACTCCACTAGTAAGGACCACGAGGCATCCAAGGATCCTTAAGATACTAAGGATTAGTAGGATGAGAGAGAGGAGGAGGAAAACTAGCAGGAGGTCAATACTAAGGGGGAGGGAGGAGGGGATGGAGATGATGGTGTAGACGAGCAGGAGGAAGAGGAGGAGGATGCATAGGAGGAGAATTCCCCCGATCATTAAGATTCTCACACCATAGACCTAGATCCTCTAGTAGTAGAGAAGGGAGGAGAGGATGCAGTGAGAGATGTGGCAGAGACAACACTCGAGAGGCCAATCTCAAGCTTATGCCAATCATCCCTGACAGGCCTACATCCAGAGGTTCCTACACTACGAGATTGGAGAGGGGAGAAAATATAGACCAAAGGCGACTATGGCATAGGCCCCTATTACATTAGACCCACACTGGTAGGAGGGTGACCCAGGTATATGCTTATTTTTATTTTATTTTAAAGATTTTTTTAAAAATAATGACGTTTAAGTAATTAATCTTATTCTCTCTTCTATAGTTGGCATGCAAGAGTGGTGATCTCTTATCCAACACATATTATCTGATATCATTAGTACTTTATGTATTCCTCGGTCTTCATAGATCATATATAGACCCTAGAGGAGTACATAACAACATGAGGATCTATTTGATTCAATATGGATAGAGCTAGGGATTGGACAAGAAGAGAGGGAGCAGCTATGACACGAGCTATTAGAGGCCGAGATGGAGTCGTCCATGTATCGAGGCATAGTGATGGACTGAGATCGAAGGGCTTGTCTGGGAGTCACTCATGATCATCTACCCACTACTACACACCTATGGGAACACCATGACAGGGGACATAAGGCTCGGGTAGCCACCATCCATAGATGGTGATGATGCATAGAGGCCACATTTTGTTTCTAGTGATCAGTTTTGTATATGATGTGAACAAAATTTTGATGAGATACATATAATTATTTTTATCTCAAATGTGTTCTTTTTATTACAAAACAATTTTTATATTGCTTTGATTAAAATTAACAAACTTGGAAACATACATGTATATCTAATTTAATTCTATGTGATTGATTGCTCTATACTTCATGATTAAATTGATACATGTGTGATTTAGATAAACAACTAAGTGTTTAACTAAATACAATAATTGATGATGTAGAAATGTGTTTAAGTTAAGCTACATAACTAATTCAATATAATTAAGGACTTAATTAAACACAACATGATGCACTTTGACCTAAATCACATAAAGAAAATTGCATGATGGATAACACAAAATGTAAATTCCTAAAAAAATTCATAAAGAATTCAAAACAACCAAAACTTAAAAGATGTTTATCAAAAGCAAAGCAACAATATAGATTAAATAATAATAATTTAATACCACATTCTATAATGAATACATGCTAATCCATCATAGAATTAATATCAAAGAGAGAGAGAGAGAAAGAAAAGGAGAGAGAAATCCTATCTAGGTATAATATCTACAAAGATTCATAGCATTATGGGTTTCTTGAGAGGTGCACCTACCATATCAACAATCTTGTAAGCACTTGACCCATAGACTTCAGTGATGATGTATGGTCCAAGCCAATTCAGGCTAAACTTTTATTTTTCCCAAGGCAAAGCATTCACATTGTGCCGATTCTCATAAAGCACTAAATCACCCATAGAGAAGGAATGTTGAATAATTTTGTCATTATAGCCTTGTTGTAAATATTTGTGATATGCTCAAATGTGCTCAAGAGTGTTTATACATTGTTCATTGAGCATTTCAAGTTGTTGAAGGTGTTTTTGTAGATATTATTGGTAATTGACACTCATTGGATTTTTTTTTTATTGATGGTAACAAGATCAGATGTTAGGTCATTATGACATATCAAGATTTTATGTGAGGATAAAACTTGTGGATGTGGATTGTGAATGTGAAGATCATTTGTATGCGAATATTGTATCATGCAATGATCTATAAATGTTTTTTAAGACATTCTTGGATGGAAGGTGATACTAGTAGTAGTGTTCAGGGTTTATGAACCGGTACAAAGCAGAGCTAGAACCGAAACTCTATTTGGCATAGTAGATGCATTTTGTGAGTTCATTTTCATTGTTTTACTTCAGCAAAAGCTTGTAGTCAGTGAGACTCTTTAGTGATGAGCAGTGTGCCTTCCTGCATGTGCAAGCCCCCATTATATGTAATATTTTTCATATGGCCAGTGAACTGATATTGTGGGTCACAAATCCCACCGTGGTTTTTCCTCTTTGAGGTTTTCCACATATAAATTCTATGTGTTATGGTGTTCATTCATGTGGATGGTTTATTTGTTTACCGGTTTATATGTGTATGGTATAAAAGGATAAAATATTATCTTAACGGCAGAACATTGATTCACCCCCCCCCCCCTCAATGTTCTTGGATCCCAACAATTGGTATCAGAGTCTGGTACCTCAGAAGAAGTTTAACAGCTTGAGGAAGATCCTGAAACCAGAATCTTTGAACATGGCTATGGAAAAGAAACTTGAGATGGATCTTGAGGATTATGATGCTGAAAGGATGAAGAACTTGAAACTGCAAGATGAATTGAATTCAACAAATGAATTCCTTCTTGTCCTGCAAGAAAGGTTATCATCAGCTCAAGCTAGAAGGAAGGAACTTTTGCAAAACCAAGATTATGATAATGCTCTTAAGGAACAATGTTAGAAACTGAGTCAAGAAAACATGCTCATGCAAAATTAAATGTAAGAATTGACTATGAGGATGTCTAAGGATATTGAAGACAGAAAGAAGAAGGAATAAAATCTTGTTGCATCTCTAAAGAACAAATTTGAGGAATGTGATAGATTGGCTCATGAGAATGATATGCTGAAAACTAGTTTGGTGCAATCCCAAAATAATGAACAAGAACTTGAAATAGAAGTAATAACTTTGAGGGATGATTTGACTACTGCAAGTGAGTACAAAGAAAATTTTAGGATCAGTGCTGCACAACTGGATGACTTGTTGAAAGGACAAAGGCATAGTGATGATTCTAGAGGACTTGGATTTGTACAAGGTGAAAGCTCAGGTACTACAAATCAGACAACCAATGTGCAGAACTCATCAGAATAGAGGAAACCAATAAGGAAATCTAATGCTTATAAATTCAATGGAAGATGTTTTGTTTGCAATAAATTCAGGCATATAGGTAAACAATGTCGAAATAGAGCAAATCAAAACTACAATTTTGTTCCTGGTCAATGCATAAATTGCAAGAAGTATGTTCATAAGTCAGAAGATTGCAGAATGAATGTTAAATGCCATTCATATGGAAAGTTTGGACATTTTTCTAATCATTGTAGGTCATGGATTGACATCGGATATGTTAAAGCAATTCAAAAGAACAATGTTACATATTATGCATGCAACAAAATAGATCATATTGCTAAGTACTGCAGAAGCAAGACTCAACCAATTAGCAATGATAAAGATGATGAGAAAGGAAAGAAGAAGGTAGATGGAATACAAAAATATCACAACAAGAGATGGGTTAAAAAATCTAAAGAACCAAGTGGAAACGCAACAACACCAGTAACTCCCGGTAGAACAGAGCATTTCTGCATCGGCAAGAAATTCCACCAGTAACTGAGGCATAGGCCTTAGGGGTTGGAAAACTCATTACAAATCTTGCATATTTCCTTGGATGAGATTAGAAGAGATCTGGAGAGTTGAGTTCATCATTCTTGAAGGTTCACCCGGCATAAGATTGTGAAACTGACATCCGGTAGAGTAGATTGTGAAGCATTTATAACAGGGAAAGATTAGAGTTTATTCACTAATAAAAGGGGAAAGTGGATTCATTTTCACTCACCTTGCATTCAATAATTTAGAGCGAAGTAAAGGCAAATTTAAGGCGAATTAAGAGCGAGTAAAGGCATTCTAAAAGGATTTCAAGCAGTTATCTGAGAAGCATTCAATCTTCCACCAGCATTCACTTTCAGGTATTCTTCGAAAATGGCATCTGGATCTTCAACTCCTACTTTTATTGCAAATCCAACCATTGTCAAAGTTAAGGAAAGGTTGAGGCCCGTATTCAAGGAGGTTCCCCTGATTGCTAAGAAAGAAGACTCTGCAGGAGCATTTTCTAGGGTTCTTGATGATGTGATGTATGTTGAAGATGTGAGGGCATATATTCATTGCATCTTGGAGGATCTAGACATAGAGGAAATTAAAGGCATGTATCAATCCGTGATACTGGGCAGCTCTGGAACCATCAAGACATAATACAAAGCAATTGAGGATCTAGGGTTAACTGGTATTCTGTACATACCAGAATTCAAAGATGAGATCATCAAATACATTCTGAGTGGGGTTCACAACGAGTGCATCTGACTGGATTGGCCTTACATAATCACCAAGGAGGCTATTCAAGTAGTCATCGACTTACCCAAAGTTGGACAAGAACTTGGCAAGAAAATTTCCAACAATGAGGTTGAGAAACTCATCGGTACAACTGATGATAGCAGATCAATGAGGACAAGCACAATCACCGACATTAATGTGAAATTTGCAAGCATGATAATAGGATATGAGGTAACTCAATCTAGTTGATTGAATTCTATTTCTAGTTCTTGCATTCATGCTGCATATCAGATGTTGAGGAATGATGCAAAGTATGCTTTATGTGAATGGTTGAGGAGTGAATTGATGTTGAACCTTGGAAAGATAAAGGGGGTTAAGAAAGGAACTTTTAGATACATAAATTTGATTGTTTATTTAATGCTTTACTTCCTGAATGAGCTACCTGGTCTAGGGAAGAATCATTGGGCTCATGACATACCGATAGGTATGCAGATCAAGGAAGCAACACCAATCTTGGTACCAGCAGAGATGAGAAACTTTGGGGTTATTTCAAAACATTCCAAGAAAACATAGGTAGAGGGAGAGGTTATCAAATAAAATTATGGAGAAGTACTCCATTGATATCTATTTCATGGTGAAGATCGATGAAACCCTCATGGAAGCAGTTGAACCAAGGACCATATGGGTTACAGAACTTGGATATGAGGTGGATGATAACATTCTAGACCTCTATGCAAAAATGTTGCTAGATGCCCTATTGGATGACAAAATAGAGCATTTTGGCATGACAAAAGAGAAGGCCTTTGAAGACAAAATTGTCTTCAACAGGAAGAGAAGGGAGAAAGAAATAGAAAAGATGTCTACATTTATGCAAAATGTCATTCACAGAATAGATACTGAAATGGGTTCTGGATCCAAACAGGTAGCAGAACTGAAAGTGGCTAGTACTGCAGAAGCAAGGAAGCCTGAAGCTTACATTTCTACCATCACTTCTGATTCTGACCTTGAGGATAATGAACCTCTAGCTTTCATAAGATTACAAAGGAAGAAAGTAGATCAGCCACCGGTAGAGCAGAAGAAGGTATAGCCTAGGAGGAGACTTGTTAGAAAGGCAACTAAACCTACTGCACCACCACCTCTGGCAAGGAAGCCTATACAAAAGAGAAAACTAGTTACATCTACTTTGGAAACCCCAAGTAAAAAGAAGAAGAGTGATGATACTGAGTTAGGTTAGACCAAAATGACCTATGCTGAATTAATTGATGAAATTACAAAGGATGAAATTTTGAAAAATGTATTATGTATTATGAGGATTTAGAAGAAAGTGAGCAGAATGAGATAGAAGAGGCAATTTTGTTGTGTATAGATATCTATAAGAAAGCCTTAGTAGAAATTTTTAAGGAAATACCTTTGTCATTGTATAATAAACTAGATTCTAGAAGACTTGATACATTCAAGAGAGATAGGGAGATCAAAGAGGTAGAACTTTTGACTTTATGTGGTGCTATTAGTAATGATGAAGTGAAGAGATGTATTGATGTTGCTAATAGGACAATTTTTAGTAGTAAACCCTGACAAATAAGCCTAATGATGGGCATAGTTAATAAGGTGATAAATGAGACCAGTGAGGGTTGGGAAAAATTCTTTCAGAAGAATCCAGACTTTCTTACATCTCATGAAGAGTTTGTTAAGGAAACAACTTCCACCATTCCAGATAAATCAAAAGGGAAAGGTATATTTGGAAGTTCAACTCCAATTTTGACTAAACCGACAGTAACTATAGATATATAGACACAGTTGGCAGTAAAGGAAAGTGTACAATCTGTACTGGCACAAACTATTTTTGAGCAAGGCAATGTAAATGATACTGTAAATATTGTGGATAATAATCCACCGACAGTAATGGACACTATACTAAGTGCCATAGCCACTGGTGTTAAAGAAGGCAAGGTAAAGGAAATTGAGTCTACACCGACAGTTCATATTCATTCCCCGAGAAAGGTTTTGGCAATTGACACTTCTCAATTTGAGAAGAAATCAGTCACTGAGATTAGTCCAACTGAGCTAATGATGATGGCTACTCAGAAACCATTAAAGGAGGGATCTGCAGATAAGGGAATAATAGATAAATCAATTACAGTGTTGCATAAATTAATCCCTAATTGTTTAATTGAGAATGAAGCAAGCCCTTCCATTAAGCTTAAAGCACTAACATAGCACATGTCTAAGAATTTTCAATCACTGCAGCAGATATTGGACCGATAGGCATTAGAAAGATTTACCATGGCTAAGAAAGTTGCCTTTAACCAGATCATTGAAATAGAGAAAAAAAATTGAAGCTAAACTCATTCTTATTGAGAATCGTTGAAACAATGTACAAATATCTACAATGTCTGTTGTAACATAGAAATTCTTACAGCGAACGTAGATAGAAGATTAAAGGAATTACATGATAAGGTAGCTAGCATTGCTAATTATTTTGATGGATTAACCTCATTGACAACATCTGTTGATGGACAAATTTTGTCCTTGTAGAACCAATTTTTTTTGTTTTGAGAAGGAGAGAGATAAAATCATTCGGAGAGCAAGGAGTATTAGAGGATTGGTGAGTCCTAGATTAGATTCACTAGGTGTACATAAAAGAGAGTGTATGGACATGATTGCTAAACCCACACCGATAGAAGTCAAAGAGAAGGAAACATTGGCACACTTTCTAAGTGGACTAGCATCTATATTTGAAACTTTCAAAACGAGTTGGGATACATACCTACAGTTGTTGGATAAGGATTACCTGAAAATTTTGAAGTTAGTCAAGCTCCGATAAAAACAAACAGTATTTATTCATTCTTATGTTTTGAATTCTTTCAATTCTTTCACCAATCTTTGGCATTGATGCCAAAGGGGGAGTGTATATATGTGAAAAATATCAGAAAAACATTAGATAGGAACATATGGGAAGGACATCAGAATATCAGAAGGAGTGTATTGCTTAGGGGGAGCATATTTCAGTTGAATCGGCAGGGAATCCATTTTTCACATGAGTGTTGCCATCAATGCCAAAGGGGGAGATTGTTGGCAATTTGTTGGCATTATGTGAACCGGTATGAGGACATAATGATATTGTATGTTGTCATTGATGTCAATATGTGATATGAAGAGAGAATCGACATATATGAGAACCGATATATATGCCAAAGTAAAATGGTATATTTATTCAAGGCAAACCGGCATGTCAAGGTAAACTGACATGTAGTCATGGGAACCGACACATAGAAGCATTGTATGACTACTGGTTGGTAGGTAGTTTCCACTTCAGGATTTCCGGTTGGAGTACCTCAAGCCTATGTGACTCAATCAGTGATCTTTACGAGATGAAGTTAACATGATAACAAAGAACAAATAGTGTTGCCATGTAAGCCTTGTGCGCGTGAAGGATATTGCATAAAGAAGAGTGTTCCTATCTACCTCGGGAATGTGTGAAGTTCGTAAATGGTGATAATGTGTGATGGGTTATTAGCCGCCATGAAATTGGTGAAAAATGAATGATGGAGAATGTCTTGAGATTGGATCAAGACTATTGCATTCAATATAGTATGATCAATAGTCAGGATTGAACCGTTTGAATTCCTTAACCTAACAGGTCTAGCGTTTAGGGTTTATGCTACCGACCTATTTGTTGTCCTATAAGGTCGATGTTGTGATTCTTTTAGAGTTTGTTGGCAAAAGTTGTGTGTATGTATCTAAGAGAAGAGATACATGATTCTTGCTAGACCAGAGGAGAGAAGTTATATCTGTAGAGTGTAAGTGCAGAAGGTGAAGAGGAGCTTAAGCGGATCTGCATTGGCATTGAGTGCTATTATCAGGTCATTGATATACCTGTTGATCTTTAACCACTTCAATAGTTGTGAAATACCCTAACAGGGTAGCCTCAACCGGCTTGTTGAAAATCCTCTAACAGGGTAACTCGAAGCTATTGAGTCATTGATATCCTTTAGCTATTGAGTTCTTGAAATCCTCTAACAAGGTACCCTTAATAGGGTTTAACCCTTAATTGGGTATTGTAGCCATCCCTTAACCGGGTGATCCCTAACAGGATCAGTTCCTAACAAAACCTATTGTATCTGTCTTTAACTGGACAAGGCTCCTAACAGAGTGGACTTCCAAAGAGTTCAAAAACAAGCTTGAGGGTATTCATCCCCACCGTGGTTTTTCCCAGTTTGGTTTCCACGTGAAAAATATGTGTGTCATGTGTGATGCTCTCTTCATGTGATGTTATGATTGTTTTCTGATTAAGTGGTGATGCATGTTGATATTTTTGTAATATGTACATCTTTGATGGTAGATTTCCTGTTCATGCATTAGGGTGAAATGGGAATGAAGAGTTAGATTATATGAGAAGATAAGTGTCAGTCAGACTTTGCTTGTCTCAGTTACACTGGGTTTTCATGGTTGAACTCCGTTGAAGGACCGTTGCTACTGTTTGTCTGTCAGTGCATAAGTGTTAGTTGACAAACTGGTTTAAGGTTGTGTTTTACCTGTACTGATTCACCCCCCCCTCTCAGTACTGGTTTGGTACTATTCATTCATCATTAAGTTATCAATTGACACTCATCTCATTCATTTTGTTATCATTGATGGCAACAATATTAGATGGAAGTCATATACCAGTATTAGGAGGTATTTACCGACAAACATCGACATTGGAGTCTCTAGGGTTACACAGGCACCGACACCGCCATCGACACCGACACCGACATCAAGTACTTCAAGGAACCCGCCATCAAGGAAGATTTATTTAGAAAATCATTTTGTAAATATTGTGAAGGCTGACATTGGATATCTTTTGTAATGTATTGTAAGCTGACATAAGGCATATTGTTTGTAATGGGTATATAGGTTAGTGTATTAGGTCATTATGACATATCATGATTTTATGTGAGGATAGAACTTGTGGATGTGGATTGTGAATGCGAAGATCATTTCTATGTAAATATTGTATCATGCAATGATCTGTAAATGATTTCTAAGACATTCTTGGAGGGAAGGTGATACCGATAGTAGTGTTTAGGGTTTATGAACCGGTACAGAGTAGAGCTAGAACCAGAACTCTATTTGGCATAGCAAATGCATTTTGTGAGTTCATTTTCATTGTTTTACTTCAACATAAGCTTTTAGTCAGTGAGACTCTTTAGTGATGAGCAGTGTGCTCTAGATAGTGTGCCTTCCTACATGTGCATGCCCCCATTATATGTAATATCTTTCATATGGCCAGTGAACTGATATTGTGGGTCACAAATCCCACCGTGGTTTTTCCTCTTTGAGGTTTTCCACGTATAAATTTTATGTGTTATGGTGTTCATTCATGTGAATGGTTTATTTGCTTCAAGTTATATGTTTATTTGTTTACCGGTTTATATGTGTATGGTATAAAAGGATAAAATCTTATCTTACTGGCAAAACACTGATTCACCTCCCCCTCTCAGTGTTCTTGGATCCCAACATATATAGTCATCATCAACTATTCCTTTGAGAGAGACTCTCAACAAGGGGATCTCTAACTCTAAAAGCATAATTGCATCGACACCATAGACAAGATTTTAAGGTGTAGTACCCATAGCAATGAAAATGCTTGTTCGATAGGCCCAAAGGGTATAAGCTAGCTAAGTATGCCAGTCCTTACCATGCTTGTTCACGGTCTTACGAAGAATTTGTTCAATAATCCTATTAGAAGACTCAACTTGACCATTATATTGAAGATAATAAGGTGTTGAAAAATGATGTTGAACGTGATATTTCTCAAGGAATTTCTTCACATATTTGTTCTTGAATGAGGTACCATTGTCAGAGACCAAAGTGAAAGGTATACTTGTAAACACCTAAAAGTTGCACAATGAATTAAGTAAATTTTATACATTTAATTATCCCTAATTCTTCCAATTAGTTAAAGTAAGATTTAATTAATATCTCTATTCTTCTAATTGACCTTTTAATCAAATTAAAGATTTGATTAAATATCCTTCTTCTACCCTAACCTATTAATTAAGCTATGTTTGATTAAGTACCCTTAGCCATTTGATTGAATAAATATTATTTATTTAATTAAAATCTCTTTTTCCCCTTTTGATTAAATTCACATTTAATTGAAAATCCCTTTTACAAATAAATAAATCATTATTTATTTGTGAATGGTTCCTCACTTGCAAAATCCTACAAATGCAAGTTGCATCCTTTTTGGCTAAATTAAACTATTTTAATTTGCTAAAATATCTATTTTTCCTCACCCACTTGCCTCCATAAAATCCTTCTAGAAACCTACTAATCCCATCCTAATCATATCTAATCTCCTAATCATGTCCTTTCCCTAAATTTGGGGGAGTCACTTCTCCAAATTTGGATGAAAGTATTCAAAATGCATTTAAGACTTTATCCATTTCAACAAGTTAACTTGTTGAGTCTTCTAAACATGTAAGGCTCTTACATAAACCAATAGTGGTTTTCCTCTTTGAGCAAGTTAGCCTCCAAATTATTCAAAATGCATTTAATGCCTCTTACAAGCTCACACCCATTAGCCATGATGATTGTCCCTTTAACTATTTCCCATGTTGCACAAGAGTTTACCTCTTGGTTAATAGCATGCCTCCCTAGTTAATAACATTATCCAATGATGTCATTCCTTGAGGTTATCCCTAATTGCTTTCTTAGCATCTAATGCTTGTTTATAATCCTCTTAAGCCCTCTCAAGGTGACATTTGTCAACTTGGTATTGGATTGAATCTCTCCCATGGATTGATAACTTTCAATCCTAGCCCTTGTTGAGATTACTCAATCTCAACCATCCATTTTTCTATTTTGCCTATAAATAGAGCTCATTTTTTCAATTCAAAAATCTCAATCTTGTGCATCCAAATTATAGTCATTTTGGATGTTATCAAGGAGCTCATTTGTCATCTTCAAGAATCTAAGTCTTCTAGCATTAGCATCATAGCATTTAGCTTAATTACATTAGGTTTTAGAATATTTAGCCTAAATTGCATATCAATTACATACTTTTCCATCTTCATCTAGTTTAATTAGCTCATCATAATATTCAATTTGGAATTAGCTTAGCCTCATATCATCTTCACCATCTTGATCATAACTAGCTTTTCATCTTGCATCCTTAGCTTTCATTCCTATCATCATCTTATAATTCACAAGGATCTTAGTTGCATTCATTTTGATCATAGAATCATCATTTAAATCTCGTTCTCTAGGTTGACATCTAAGAGATCAAGTGCTCTTCCAGGTGAGGGTCATCTTGAATCTTAAGGATCTTTAGGGATAGAGGAGCATGGAATGATTTTGAGAGTTTTTGGTTCACTAACATGTTTTTGTGATTATTAACTCTAATGCAATGTTTCATGTTTGTGTTTGAGGTATTTTCTTTCATTGCAGGATGATCCCACATTTCTAGCACACATCTTTGGCGCTCATCATGGGGATAGACCGTCAAAAATCTCAATTTTTAAAACATTTTTTCGTAGGTTCATGCCCAAAAAATTTCACCACAGTTTCACACACATGATAGTTATTTTCGTGCATATGATAGTTTTTTTCGCACATATGACAGTTCTTTTTGTGAATATGAAATTGTGCATATGATCTCTATTTTCACACATATGAGACAAAGCCAAAATTTTGTAACCTGGGTTTAAATTTAGGCTTGTTTAAGCCCACCAAAAGATTTTATTTTTCACTAACTTGTTTTTGAAGATTTTCCTAACAGTTTCTTGCATATTTGGAGGGGTTAGATTAGGATTAATGGATTTGTTTCTATCTTTTCAAGTTGGATTTAAAAAGAATTCATCTTTCCTTTGGGTTAAAAAGAATCTCATCTTTCATTTTGGGCTTAAAATAAATCAAATGTTCTTTTAGGCCTTAAAAAGAACTTCATTCTCAAGGTTAAAAAGAACCACAAATCAAACACTTTGTTTTCTTGCAAGATTAGTGAAAAACACTTCAAATTTGGTGCTCTTAAAAAGGACAAAACGAATTTCAATTTCTTGCAAAGAGGATAAAAAGCACAATCAACCTTATTGTTGCAAGTTAAAAAGAATAATCAATTTGTCCATTCTTACAAAGTGATTTACTTTCAAGCAATGTGCTTTCATTTCATTGACCAGGATTTCCATTTCCTAGTTAGAAAACAATTTTCTATGTGGGATTAAAATAAAAACCATGTTTGATTGGACTAACATACCCAATTAGGATCTAGAAAATCATTGCTTTGAAGGTTAAAAAGAATTTTGTTTGCCTTGTCTTGAGTGGTAGGTATATGCTCTCCCCTTAATTGGGTGACCAAAAAGCCAAACCTACTCTTCCATGCTTGATTTACTTTAACTTTTAGAGGGCCTACCTTACCGAAGCCTTGAGGGGGCTAGTGAGAAGGGTACGACCTAAGTAGTTAATGACTTTATCGCCAAATTTACCAACCGACTATAATCACATGTGGAGGTTGATGAGAATCTCCTCCAACAAAAGTGTGTATTTGATAGCCTTCCCCTAGTATCCTTGTGATGCACAAAGCCTTTGTTCTAAAGGTTGGGAAGCCTCTTAATGGTGTTTATCATTTTCCATGCCAAAAAAATCTTTACTACAAACTATAGAAGTAGAAACTTTCAGTTGAGTCAATTGCCATACATTGTCAATTGTTGGCATTGCATAAAGATTGCATTAATGAAGTATAGTGTTCTCATTGATGTCAATAGTAACCGCTAATGGAGTAGTATTGCAACTAGTAGTGATGCATTAATGCAACCGATAGTAGAGTAGTGACGGAAATCGATATTGATATTTCAAGCAAAGTGATCAACCGGTGACCCTAACCTATTGATATGTCGAACCCTAATCGATTGAGCTTGGTGAATCAGTTATGTTGATCAATGATTGAATGGTAATCAGAGATGAAGATTCCATGTATGCATGCTGCACGTGATGAGTTTCAAAGTAGTTTTGGCACATAGAGATAATTGTTTTATCTTGGGAATGACAAAATGCATAGCATGAAGTAAATAATACGTGATGAGTTACAGGATCTAGTGTGCGGTGATCTAGGAGCAGTCAAAGTTGTCTTGAACAATGTGCAACTGATTGATATGTAATCCAACGGTCATGTTTGAACCAATATGTTTGTAATCTCTATGAGATCTTAGGTTTTATGATGTGTTATTGACCTATTGTATTTCTTTTTAAGGTTGATGAGTTGTTTGTATTTGTGTTGGAAATTTGGTTAAGTGTGGTAGTGTGATTGATTGCCGAACTAGAAGGAGTATCTACAGAATGTTTTGAAGGTAGATAGGAGAATAAAAGGATCTGAGTAAGCAAGATAGTGCTATTACCAGATCAACAAAAATCTTGTTGTTCTCTAACCATTCCAATAGTTAAATCCCTTAACCAGGTAAGCTTTAACAAGCTTGGTGTTGTCTAAATCCTCTAACCAGGTGATCCATTAGTTTGGATTTGAAATCCTCTATTGAGGTTACTCCTAACATGGTATTGTAGTCAATCCCTTAACCGGATCTGTTCCTAAAAAGACATTTTTCTAAAGCTTCTAACAAGACTTGGCTCCTAACAGGGCAAAATTCAAAAGAGTTCAGAATACTTGTGGGTATTCATCCCCATTGTGGTTTTTCCCATTTGGGTTTCCACGTCAAAAATCATTGTGTCAAATGGTGAATGATTTTGTGGTTATATATTTTGATAAGGTTGATATGATTAGATGACTGAAAGTGATCTGAAATGAGTTATTACTGATGTTAGTAAAGTGGTTTGATGTTTTGGTTAAATGGTATGTGAGTTACAGATCTGTTACATTGTATCATTGATGTTTTGGTCAATCGGTAAGTTTGATAGTGCAGTTGCATTTTTTGATACAATGTCTAAACCGGTTAGTTCAGTGATTGGTTTATGAGTTGGGATTAAGTTTGGTGAAAGTTTATTTTGTTTTCTATCTACTGATTCACCCCCCCTCTCAGTAGTTGATCGGATCCTTATTGATTCATCATACTATTAGCAATATTACAATGCAAGGGTAGGGAAGAATCCGCCCCCAAGATTACTCACCATATATCTCCCAAGATAACTACCCAATTGTGAAGCAATTCACTTTGGGTTAATTTATGGAAAAAGGCAAAAAAATGGGCGCCCTCTAGCGGGTGACAAGGCTATTTGAGCTGACAGAGTATCGAGACTAGTGGGCTATGATATTGTCAATGACGCTTGGATAAAGAGTCTACTCGATATGTCTTTTGTGTATCCAGACCAGTGAAAACATTGGGGATTTGAACACATCCTCAAAAGAACATAAACTCAATGTTTAGCATTAGGATGGCCATTTTATTCATGTGTGCTATGTATTATTGTCATAAATGCTAAAATATCTTGCAAAAATATCAAAAAATCAACTAAAAAATTAGTTCAAAAACAAGAAGAGTGTTAGGTCCCGGAGATAACTGAGAGGGGGGGGGGGTGGTGAATAAGTTTTCAAATGAATTTAAACCAAAAACAACTTATCCAAACTTAATGCTTAATACCGGTAAACCAAACTTGATGTCAGTTGACAGTTTATCAGTTAATTGCAGTACCGGTAAAGATTAATGCATGAAATAGAAAGACAATAACATCCACAACACATAACACCAATAATTGTACATGGAAACCCTGTAAGGGGAAAAACCATGGTAGGAAACCTTACCCACAATCAGATGATACTACTGCAGATAGTATGTGTATACAATAGGGGGTCTGCACATGCAAAAAGGCCAAGCACCTAGAGCTCACTGCTCAATCACAAATAGGAGTCACACTGACTACAATTGGATGGTTAAATCCAATAATGATGTACTGCTTCAAAATAACATATTTATATGCTGGATTCAATACCGGTGTAGTTCTAATTGCCTTCACAAAAACCTTCCTTCAACCTCCAAATGATGTCTGCATTTATAGCTTTTCTTATTCTCGCATATACCTTAATACCAATCTTTTTCTAATCGCCTATCGATCTTACAAATAAGATCTTACATATATACCAAAGCCAAGGACCAAAATGTATAGGTCGACTTTACAAATATATAAAAATAAAAAAAATTACAAGTAAAACAATAACCGATGCAATATCCTATTCAACATGTTGGCTTAATGCATTTACAACAATGATAAATCATCTCCATAGCGTGTCATGTTGATCTGGAATAGATAAGCCTACCGGTGTTTATCCTGGACCTATTTGACAGTAACAACAAATATGCAAACACAAATATACCAATGAACAAATCTTCAAGACAAAGTGTCCAAATGATGTTTTTGACATAACCAAGTGTTTTCCATGTCATTCCAAGTGTCGGTGAACAATATATCACGTTGATGTACCAGATATCGGTGACTGTGCATAAGTCACTTGCTTACCGGTGAACATTGCCAATTCTTCAAGTGCCAGAGTTGATAAGTGTTAATAGGTGTTGACATCAATGACAAAACCATATCAACATATCCAAAATACCAACAGAGAGATCATAAGTGGAAGAAATTTTCAAATCCAACAAAGCACCTTTGGAGGTGGTTATCAACATTTCAACTATCTTTAGGCAACATTTTCATCCAACCAATTTAGAGGAGTATTAAAATAATGTGATCAAGATTTTATTATCCAACTATCTCAACAACAATACCTAGCTAGGTATTAAAGTTATTGAAATCTAGTTTCTGTTTCGGGAGACTTTATCCATATCATTTGATGCACTTTTGTTGGAACGCACTGATACTGGCAGCAAACTGAGAGGGGGGGGGGGGGGTGGTTGAATCAATTTACTAATAATAACAATAATTAATTCAATTTAAAACCTTATACTAGAGCACAACACACATAACATCAATATTTTGACGTAGAAAACTCGGAAAGGGAAAAACCATGGTAAGAAACCCTACCCACAATCAGATGAATACTTTGCAGTAGTATTGTGATTAATTACAATGGGGTATGCACATGCAGAAAGGCCAACATCCTAGAGCACATTTCTCATCACAAAGGGAAGTCTCACTGACTTGCATAAACATCGAACTACAATCCGAAAAATAATAAACTATGAAAGTAGCATCTACAAATGCCTGATATAGTTCCGGTTAAGCACTGATAAACCAACCTTCTCTTAAATGATATGACTTTATTCGTACATAACCATTGAACCATGACCAATTACATGAACAAGTCACTTATAAATATAAATCATCAACCTTATTGACAAGGTCGACTAAACCCTAAACCCATAATTATAACAATTATATCACTCGATACCACCAGGACAATATTATGATTTACATTACATAGCATGGACCTAAATCAAGTAACCAAACAATTATATCCACCGAAGATTCCACTAAGACCAAAATCTAACATGCTTCACTTGCCGGTAGAAACCCTCAGTGAAAGTTTAACCGGATCCAAATAGGACCACCATAATAGCACACCATCTAATACAAAGTCACCAAATACTCAGGATATTATTAAGAAGTACCTTCAACATGAAATAAATCGATTCCATAAGCCAGACCCAAAATCCACTAACCAAGTCACCAAAATAGCATATCGGTAAAGCTAACCGGGAATGCTAGAAGCCGGTAAAGCCAAAAGCTAGCCGAGAAAACCAAGAACAAGTTGGTAAAGGAAAAAAAAAAGATAGATAACCAAATAATGAAACCAATAGAATATAGCAAGCACATAACCACCAAAATAAGCATCAAAACCGATTCCAGAGATCTGATCATATCGGATCAGAATCACAACCAAGACCATGAAGATCACCAAGACTAATCGGGATAGATCCAACTGGGATAGTCTCCAATCGAGATACAGTGTTGACATCAATGACAACAATTAACCAAATCCAACATATTGCCAACAATCCGGCCCTTTGGCATTGCTGACAACACTGAATATGAAAAACATCCAAGTGCCAAGGAATGCCAACAATCTTCAAAACACCATCAAAAGATCTAGCAATTTTCACATGAATACCTTCTCCCCCTTTGACATCAATGACAAAGGACATATACTAAACAAAGAGTACTAGACCAAACAAGTGACTACTCCCCCTAAGTAGTAGTAGCACCATCTTTATCAACCCAGATTAGAAAAGTATGTCTGATAAGCTCACCAAATTGATGCATCTCTTCTGGAGGGCTGGTAACCCCTAGTTGATCTCTGAGATATTCAAAAGTGTCTTTAGACAATGGTTTTGTTAGAATATCTGCAATTTGTTCCTTAGTAGGCACATAAACCAATCTGACTTCCTTTGCTTCAACCTTTTCCTTCAAGAAATTATACCTTGTAGAAATGTGTTTTGATTTAGAATAAAATACCAGATTATTTGATATATCTATAGTAGCAATATTATCATAGTGAATAACAATAGGCTCATCATAACTTACCCTTATATCCTTTAACATTTGTTTCATCCATAAAATCTTAGTACAGTTGGCAACAGTTGCAACATATTCTGCTTCAGTTGTAGACAATGAAGTGCATGATTATTTCTTAATTAGCCATGAAACCAACTTCTTGCCAAGAAAGAATGTACTTATAGTAGTTCTCTTCTAGTCATCCACATCTCCTACCCAATCAGAATCTATATATGCACATAATGTGAAGTCATCATTCTTTGGATACCATAACCCAAAGTCTATTGTACCTACCAAATATCTGAATATCGTCTTGACAACAATATCACGAGTTTCTCTAGGATCTGCCTGAAATATAGAAGCAATTCAAATAACATTTATTATATAAGGTCTTGTTTGAGTTAGGTACATCAAACCACCAATCATTGATTTGTACCTGCTCGGATTCACTTTAGGTGATTCATCATCCTTTGACAATCTGCAACTGGTTATCATAGGAGTATCGACAGGTTTAGAATTCTCAAGTCCAAATTTTTTAAGTAACTCCTTCACATACTTAGTTTGACAAATGAAAATACATTTATTAGTTTGAGTAGTCTACAAACCTAAGAAAAATTCCATATCACCAATCATAAACATTTCAAGTTCATTCTTCATATCATTAGCAAATATGCATAGACCTTCTTCTCCTCCAAAAATGATATCATACACAAAGACTTCAATAATCAATATGTCATCATGTTTAATTTTTTAATATTAGTTACTATCAGCATTACCTTTACTGAAACCAAGCTTTCAAAGATACTTATCCAATCTAGCATACCATGCTCTAGGGCCTGTTTTAGTCCATATAAAGCTTTCTTCAATCTGCAAACCATGTCCTTGTCTTCTAATAAATAAAATCCATTACGTTGTTCAATGTAAAATTCCTCTTCAAGCTCTCCAATCAAAAATGCACATTTAACATCCATTTGATATACTTTGTAGTTCTTGTGTGCAACATAAGCAAGAAAAAGTCTTATCGTTTCAATTCTAGTAACCGGGGCATAAGTTTCTCCATAATCAATTCCTTCTTTATGTGAATAACCTTTTCAAACCAATCTAGCCATGTTCCTTACAACTTGACCTTCCTCATTCAATTTGTTCCTGAAAACCCATTTAGTTCCAATAATATTCTTGTCTTTAGGTCTAGGTACAAGTTCCCATGTCTTATTCTTTTCAATTTGATCTAATTCCTCTTCCATTGCTTTTATCCAATTTTCATCCTTAGTTTCTTAAATAAAATATTCTGGTTCAATTTAAGAAATTATACACACCTCTTTAGCAACTAACCTTCTCCTAGCCATCACACCTTTCCTTTTATCTCCAATAATTTGATCTTCAGAATGATTTAGTTTTACATACCTGGGAGTCTTTGAATTTTCTTGATTTGCTTACTCATTCTGTTGTTCCTCTGTCACTATTGAATTTTCTGATGCTTTGGATGTCATTGGTTCACTATTCTGAATTGATTCTTTTATTACTAGTTCAGGTCTGATAAATTCATCTTCCGATCCATAATCATATGCTCTAATCTGATTACTACCATGCTCATCCACCTTGACATTTATGCTTTCCAATATCCTATTCAATCTTTTGTTATAACATCTATATGCTTTTCTCTTAGTATAATAACCCAAAAATATTCCTTCATCACATCTAGGATCAAACTTTCCTAATGCACCATCTCTTCTAATGTAACATTTGCTTCCAAAAATTCTGAAATATCTAACAGTAGGAGTATGACCAAACCATAGTTCACAAGGAGTCTTACCAGTATTACCTTTTATGTGTACTCCTTTGAAAGTGTATACAATGGTATTGACAACCTCTATCCAATAGATATCAGGTAATTTAGCTTCAGTCATCATTCTCCTTGCTGCATCCAAAATTGTTCTGTTCTTTCTTTCCACTAATCCGTTCTGTTGTGGAGTCCTAGGTGCAGAAAGTTGTCTCCTAATACCATTCCTTTGACAGAAGTTGTTGAATTTACTGGATGTAAACTCATCACCATGATCTAATCTTAAGCACTTTATCTTCACTCTTGTCTCAGTCTCAACCATAGCCTTAAAGATTTTGAATTTCTCAAAAGCTTCAGATTTCTCTTTCAAAAATGCCACCCACATCATTCTAGAATAGTCATCAATAACACTAGTACAGTTGGGCCTAATTTTCGATGGTCAATTGTCGCTAGTCCGATGACACCACGTCGAACTTCCGACAGATTTAATCATCAAAAACTCATCATCGGTCTTTTTATGATGCCATTGGCATTGGAATTTCAACAATGTTATGATCTTATCCTATGATAGCTATATTTGTTCCCCTAGCCAAAAAATTACATCGATTACCGTCAGAATTCCGACAGATGCTATGTTTTCTCCTCGACGACTGTTCGACAAAGAAGTGATGTTGGATATGCAGTATCCTTGTCGGATGTTTCTTTAGTTGTTGTTGAAATTCTGACAATACCAAACGATGTGGGTCAGACGGCTTTGGCGTCGGTGATGAAAGCATTGAACTAGTTCTACTTTTAAAAAATACATGAAACATTTTTAATTTATTTGATTCAGTGTTATTTGAATTTTTTTTTATCAATGATCTTTCCTTTCTCCAAGAATTGGATCTAGGATCTTTCTGTCAGATAATATGGAACATCCAATGAATAAATATTTTCTTTACAAATTCTTATTTTATTTAATTATCATCTAAGTGTGAATTATAATTTATATCTGTGCGGAAGCAGAAGATACAAGATGAAGACCCATGTGCAAGTAAATTTCGTAAAAGAAAGCAAGCAAGCATTATCTTGAATGAAATGGAAACAAGCTCATCAACTACCTACAAGATAGCAATTAGAGAAAAGAAGAGGAAAGTGTTAAAGGGTGATAAATACATAGAGAATATTCAATACCAACAAACAATGTCTAGAGTGTGTGATGTGACGTCTCTAATTTATGTTGGAGGGACTAACTGGTTTTGGAGTTCCTGGGAAACCTATTGGGCCACGCTTGGAGGAAATCAATGTGTTCATGCAAGGACCACCTTTTTTCTATTATGAGAATGATGCTTTTGCACCGAAGGATATTTAGAAGGCAATATCTGAAATTTTTTATAGTGTGGAACCAGAGTTGGCGAACTTGAAGTACTTTTTGGCTTCTAGAAGACCAAGAGGTTATGTACACAATCTCCCAATAGAAGGGTGATTTCAAACATTACCTCTCCCCCCCATGACTATTTAGGAAGCACTTCCTCAGAAAAAGGACTATTGGCCTCCATGGGATCAAAGAAAAAAATTGAAGCATAGACTCTAGATGATGTGGTGGTGTCCTTCATGAAGAACTCTGCACTATAATTGAAACTACAAGATAGTGAATACAAATACATTCTTGAAAAGTGGGAATAATGGATCTTGGATTGGGTGGGGCCAGGTCAAGTGGCTCCTCTAGAGGTTGACGAGATAGAAATCATATTAAGATTTGAAAAAGATCACACTCATGGAACTTTGTGTGCGACTAATCGATTGCACTGTTTGGGTAATGCATTCTAAATAGATACAGTTAAATTCTACTATCCAAAAGCATGCATATAAAATTTGAAGTATGCATACAGATAAATGGTATGCAACTATATCTATTTGGAATTCATTACCCAAACAACGCAATCGATCAATCGCACATGAAGTTCCACGAGTGTGATCTTTTTCAAATCCTAATATGATTCTATCTCGTCAACCTCTAGAGGAGCCACCTGACCTGGTCCCACCCAAACCAAGATTCATTCTTCCCACTTTTCAAGAATGTATTTCTATTCACTATCTTGCAGTTTCCCTCGTGAATTTTCAATTATAGTGCAGAGTTCTTCATGAAGGACACCACCACATCGTCTACAGTCTAGAAATTCATTTTTTTTTTTTGATCCCATGGAGGCCAATAGTCCTTTGTCTGAGGAAGTGCTTCCTGAATAGTCATCGGGGGGAGAGGTAATGCTTGAAATCGCCCTTCTATTGTGAGATTGTGTACATAACTTCTTGGTCTTCTGGAAGCCGAAAAGTACTTTGAGTCCACCAACTCTGGTTCCACACTATAGAAATTGTCAGATATTGCCTTCTAAATATCCTTCAATGCAAAAGAATCATTCTCATAATAGAAAAATGGTGGCCGTTGCATGAACATATTGATTTCCTCCAAGCGTGGCCCAATAGGTTTCCTAGGAACTCCAAAACCAATTAGTCCCTCTGGACATAAGTTAGAGACGTCACATCAAACACTCCAGACATTGTTTGTTTGTATTGCATACTCTCTATGCATTTATCACCCTTTAACACTTTCCTCTGCTTTTCTCCAATTTCTCTCTTGTAGGCAGTTGATGAGATTGTTTCCATGTCATTCAAGATAATGCTTGCTTTCTTTCTTTTATGAAATTTACTTGTGCACGAGTCTTCTGCTTCCGCACATATATAAATTATAATTCACACTCAGATGATAATTAAATAAAATAGGCATTTGTAAAGAAAATATTTAGTCATTGGATATTACATATTATCTAGTGGAAAGATCCTAGATCCAATTTTTGGAGAAAGGAAACATCATTGATAAACTTTTTTTCAAATAACACTGAATCAAATAAATTAAAAATGTTTCATGTAATTTTTAAAAGTAGAACTCATGCAATATTTTCATTCACTGATGGCAAAGCCGTCTAACCCACAACATTATCCATAATAGAACAAATCACTATAATAGGATATTATAAAGAATCTATACAAAAATATGAAAGAACATTAAATTACCATTGCAAACCCATAGGCAATTAAATAGTGAAAATAGATATAAATTTGTAAATGTCTCCCTAAAAACACCACAACCATAACCAAAACAAAAAAATTCTTACCCACAAAAACTAAGTAGCTGGTGAGTTGCAAGTCTACAACATGTCTTAGATGATTGAACCATTTCTTAATTTTGTTCTTCTAATTAGTCAATGGATTTAGTTGCATGTAAAAGTTTTCTATTTAAAGCCTTTTGTTTCCTTTTGCATCATTCTTCATGTCTATAGTATTGGGTAGTTGTACAATTTGAGGATGCTATAATATCTATGTGACCCTTAATATCCTTATTATATTTAGGCCATTTCCTTTAAAACATGTATGCCGCCACTACATCCTTTACACTTTTCTAAAAATAAAATTATGCTTTCTTGTAGTTGGATATGTGTTGTTGCACATCTAATCACCAAAACTTCTAGTCTTTTCTCTTCCACCTTCTTCTCTACATCCTTCAATTAAATTTTGGCTTCCAATTTGAAAGAATGATCCTTAAATCCATTAAGCATCAATTGTTTTTTCTTTGCACTTGACAAAGACTCATCCAAAAATACTTCTAGAAGTCCTTCATGAAGGACTTTCACTGCATCATTAATAAGTTATGATCCCTATATTTGAGACTTAATAAAATTCTCATGAGTAGAATGGTGAAGTTTAATACCCAAACAAATCATATGAAAGGGAGACAATCACTTAAGGTCCATTTTATCTTAAGACATTGATGCCCACTTTAGCATGTCACATCCTAAATTGACAAGACTAGGACACCTTAGGTGCCCTGGTACTCGTGATTGGGACCCAAAATATGACCCCTCATTTCTTCCCTCATGTGTGAGAAAAAAATTCAAACACTTTATGTATGATTACGTATAAAAGGATGCCTACCCTGTCATTTGAAGGGGTCTACCTACAATTCAAGTGATCTCTTGATTATAAAATCAATTCAATTCTAAGTGAACAAGCAATCAAGCATTAATCAACCATTGAAGTAGAATTCAAGTTAAAACACAACATTCATGATCAACAGTTTGCATGACATCCTAAAACCTTGTGTGAGGATTCAAGAAAGATTCATCAAGGTATCATGTTCAATTTTAAGCATTTTTAGATTAGATCTAAAGAGATCATTTTAAAGAGGGAGGAAGAGATCTTTTCCTAAAGATGTCTACCTCCAAACATAGAGGAGATATTTAATAAAGATATCATCTTTTAAATTAAGAAATGGGCAGGAGATTAAGAATACAAACCTTCCATATTGCACACTTCAAGGTATATTCAAACCTATTTGACCTAGGAAAGCCCCCATCAACAAACCTATTTTCGTCATTTTATGTGTAGGAAATTGATTCATGAGTTACGTGTGAATAATTTGGCAAAGTAAATGATGACAATCAAACTCATATTTTGATGGCATGAAAAGCAGAAGAGTAGGCCAGTTCCATACACCTTCCTTTACTATTTTAAAAATATCATCGACCAAAATATTGTGCAGTAGTAGTGTGGAGTGCATTTAATCTATTTTATGCCCAAATATTTCATCATACCACTTTCTTTTCAAAGGCAACTGATCGATTGCACTATTTGGGTAATGCATTCCAAATAGATATAGTTGCATGCCATTTATCTATCTTCAAAGCCTTTTATCCTGATGGCATTAAATTAAAGTTATTTCTCTATTTTTTGGTGATCTTTGGAGCAAAGGTTTCTTTGCATCGACCTGGGATACATTTAACTTATGTTGTATTTGCGGAAATATGTATCTTAGGTCGATAAAATGCAACCTCTGCTCCACCAATACTAGATAGAAGAGAAAGTACTTTAATTTAAAACCATCAGGATAAAATGCTTTCAAGACATATATTAGGTATGAAAGGAAGCCTACCCTGTCGTTTGAAGGGGTTTACCTACAATTCAAGTGATCTCTTAATTATAAAATCAATTTCATTCCAAGTGAACAAGAAATCAAGCATTCATCAAGCATTGAAGGAGAATTCAAGTTAAAGCACACCATTCTGCATGACATCCTAAAACCTTGTGTGAGGATTCAAGAAAAATTAATCAAGGTATCATGTTTAAATTTAAGCATTTTTAGATTAGATCTATCCTTTCCCTCAAAAGGAAAACATTATACTTCAAGGTTAATTCACAACCCAAGGTTTGAACTAGGAAAGCCTCCATCAACAAACCTATTTTTCGTCATTTTGTGTGTAAGAAATTGATTCAAGAGTTACATGTGAAGAATTTGGAAAAGTAAATGATGACAATCAAACTCAAATTTTGATGGCATGAAAAGCATAAGAGTACGCCATTTCCCACCTCCTAGTCCCAAGAATTTTTTACAACCTTTTGATAGTAGATTTTGTGTACCATCCTAATCCAAAAAACATTCATTTTGTCTACATCCGATAGGTGGAGGATCTGATCGATCCGCACCTTCTAGTCCCAACAATTCTACTTGAACACTCTGTCATGGGAGAAGAGATATGACTTCTAGGTCTACTAAGGAGATGCTTACTATTAGTCATATGATAAGAGAAAATAGAAGAAACGTGAATACTACTAGCTAATAAGTTGTGTAATGTTGGGTGATTTATGTTACATCATGGATTTCATTGGCTAGCAAGTTGTGAAACTACAAAAAGTTTTGATCATATTTTTATTGAGCATGAAAGAAACCACCTTGAGCTCATGAATGATAGGCATTATGTTGTAGAGTATCAACCCTTGTTGAACAAGGGTGTCACTTTTTTGAGGCTCGCTCAGTGCAAGGAGACATTTTGTGTATATGAAGTGGTTTCAATTAGCCATTTTGTGTATAAGTAGAGAGGAGAGGTCGATGTATTTGTTTATTTGCCTACAAAATAATGAAATAGGTCCTAATCAAGGAACACACACATCCAAGGAAGGAGAGAATTTGGATTCAGGACAATTCTATGCAAGAAAGGATATCAAGTTATAAAAGATAAAAATCAACAAAGGTAAAGTGGATCCTTAGAAAAGAGGAACAATTGACAACTATTATTCTTTCTCCACAATGTAGAGACAAGAAGAAATAGGCTATTATGTTGCCTCCCAAGTATGATTGCACATGAAATTGTAGTACCATGAATGACAATGAGCCCCTAATAGGTAGTTAAGCTACCAATGTCATATAGCAAGATAAAAACATAATAGGTTATAAATGTCATTTAGAAGGGATATGATGAGTGTATAACTCATTGTGACCTACTATTTAAATGTTACTAGAACTACAATAAGTTGTTGATTTTAATCTCCAAATCATGACATTCATTATTGGAATAGTTGATGATGCTTGAAAAAAGGATTGTCCTAATTTTGTTTATAGTTTTCTCTTCAATTTTTCAAGGGGGGAGTAATAAAGTTGGCTTTAAGAAACTCATACAAAATTATCTCTTGTTCTGATATTAAAAGTTGTTGGAAAATTCATAGATATATTAGACAATGGGGGAGGGGATGTCAACAAAGGAGGAGGATAGAAACCTAAATCGGTGTATATCACTTAACAAACCACCTGATACTTAATTGATGTGTCTATCATATGCAAGAAAACCGATACTAATTGGTATGTATTAGTTAAGCCCGATAACAATCAATATTCATAGTTAATATATTAACCGATATTAATCAGAGTGCATTGGTTAAGCCCGATAACAATCGGTGTTCATAGTTAATATGTTAACCAATATTAATCAGAGTGCATTGGTTTTAATGTAAACTGATACCAATTGGTATTCTATGCTATGGGATTTACAACCGATGATTATCGGTAGTTAAGTATTAATCGAATTTTGCAAGTATGGTTGAATATATACAAATTTAAGAATGATCATCAAATGAAGGAACAATAGCTTGAAGTATTCATCATAGTTTATTGATAGGATAGATTATTGAATGAGAGACTTCATTTATCTCTCATTCAATCATTTATCTTATCGAGGCTATCATGCATTAATGGGATAGGGGGACCTTATATCAAAGTAAGGAAGGCATGAGAGTGATATATGTATTAGTGTAATTATTATACTTTTTGAATATTTATCCTTAGTATCACCTAACAGCCAACCTTCACACAATGGATGAGGAGAAAGTTCACACGAGAGAGAGAGAGAGAGAGAGAGAGAGAGAGAGAGAGAGAGAGAGAGAGAGAGAGAGAGAGAGAGAGAGAGAGAGATCGCCAAATGTTGGAGAGCAGATTACATGTGTTGACAACCTTAAGAATAATTTGCCTTGTATGTTATTGATTCATTATGCCATGAAAATGATTTGCTTGTATACTTGACTTGTGGTGTCAAGTCCCAAGTCAACCTACCTTGTTAATTTAATAATAATATTATGTATATCATCCAAATAGGTCTTGACCTATTAAGAGGTTATTTCTTGATTGCCTTTATCATACGCTACATGAGTTTGGGCCCAACCCAATTACATAATTGCTTAAAATACATATTGGACCTACCCTATCTACAAGTTACATTCAATATAGGACCACAAGTTACATCACCCAATTAGGGTCAGACCAAATTACAAGTTACATTTATAGGGCCTATCCTATCCACAAGTTACATTATATATAGGTCTTGCCCAAGCAAGACATAATTACAAGTTACATGTATTTGGGCCCAGCCCTAAGTTCGATTTACATTGTATACACATAAAAATGGCTATGAGCGATTAAATAAATATTATATATTTATTTAATAATCATTCTTCTATTAAATAGTTAATTTGAAAAGATTAATTTATTTAATTCATTTCATGTCTTTCTATTAATTACTTTAATTGAAATATTTTATTAATTAATTCATCTATTTTGTTCCTCTAAAATAATTAAATATCTAATATTTAATAGTTATTCTCCTATCCTATAGTCTCAAATATTAAATAATTTGTTAAATTATTTAATCTATTTTCCAACTCATCTTCCATCTCCACTTCATCTTCTCTTTGCCAACTCATCAATCATGTGGCTAAGCAAATTAATATTTCTTAAATTTTAATTGATCATTTATCTTCAACCTCCAAACTTAATGAATATTGTGTATGTACACATATTTCATAACCATCTTTTATATTCTCTCCAACACCCCCTACATCTTAGGAAGGACTTGAGTCCACTTGTCCTCTCATGCCTAAATTTCCTCCAACCATCCCTAGATTCTCTCAATTATCAACCCAATCAAGGTGAGATGAGTGACACTTGTCTTCTCCTTCCCCCTTTCTCTCAACCTTCACCTTTGCTCACAGCCATCCAAATCTACAAATCTGATCATGACCGTTGATCTGAGCCACATCTTCTCATCCTCTCAAAGTAAAATCATGAGCTTCAGTTGAGAGAGAGTTAGACTTCAAGAATCTTCAAGTTAGTTTTGAAGTGAATTTGCAAGCTAATCATTTGTATCCGTGAGTTTTAATCTTGAAGCAAATAGCAATTATCATATAGTATAATCATTTTAGCATAATCATGTAGTATTTCATATCATATCATAGCATCAGTTAACTACTAGTTATTAGTCCATTCTTCATATGCCTTCTTGGAAGCTATTAGTGCATTGTCTGAGAGCACACCATCTGCAACCAGGAACAATGGAGTTAAAACACAATGAGACATAAATCATGAAGGTAAAAATAGTGTTTTATTTTAATATGTATTTCATGTAGTTTCATTGGTTGAGTTTGGATTTCCTGTAGCATTTCCATTTGTATTTTGTGAAACTAACTTGTTGCAAGAAGCATTCTGAGGATGAAATTCAAGTTGAACCATTTTGGCACTCACATGAGGCTCATGGACCTCGCATATACCTTTAAAAATATCGCAAAAGTAAAATTAACAAATTTGTAATGCAGATTCACATATATGTGAATTATGACAACACTTTTGCTCATTGGTTAGCGCATATGCCATGCAAGTTAGTGCTTTTGTCTGAAAATCTGTGCATTTGCATCACTGGTTAGCGCATATGCTATGCAGGTTAGCACTTTTGTCTGAAAATCTGTGCATTAGCATCGTCGGTTAACACTTTTGTCTTTTAGGTTAGTGCTTTTGTCCTCTATATTAGTGCATTTATTAAAGAAATCATGCTTTTGTATCTGCAAATTAGTGCTTTGGTAGTCTAGGTTAGCACTTTTGCTTTATAGGTTAGCGCTTCTGAGGAGAAAGATAGTGCATGTGTTAGATTAGTGCTTTTGTTTCCAAACTAACAAAAATTCCTTGCATGTCCAAATGTCCAAGAAATTAGATTTTTCAAACTACTAACATGCATGTGCAGGATGGTGTTTAAGGCAAATTTTATGCATTTTTTCATCTAGTTAATTAAAAGTCTTATTTTGGGAAGTAACATATCATATTTTGTTCATTTAGTCTAACTAAGAGGGCAAATTGACAGCATGCAACTTGTATTTTTAGTAACTTCTCTAAAATAGTTGCACATAGACTTCTCAAAAGGTTAAAATAAACACCATGCTTGTTGGAGCAACATCTCCAAATAGGGCTTAGCCAACAATTGCTTTGAAAAGGTTAAAAAGAACAGTTATATTTCGTGTCTCGAAAGTGGTAGGTATATTCTCTCCCCTTAATTGGGTGACCAAAAAGACAAACCCACTCTTTTATGCTTTCTTTATTTTCAAGCAATTAAATCCTTTAGAGGGCCTACCTTCTCGAGCTGCCTTGAGGGGGCCAATTAGAGGGGAATGACCTAAAGTGGAAAGGGGCTAATACCGAGTCCTTCCAATCCACTATAAATAAATCATGTTTGTGATGAAAGTCCCAAACAATATGTGTTGATAAGTTCATACCGACACTATGTTTCCCCATAAACCCTATGGAGCGTAACCTCTATAGGTTGGGAACCTTCTGTATTTACAGAGCTGAAAGTGCCACATGTATGGCCACATGACTGAAAGCTTTTACTAAAAACCACTTGTACTAGTTGCCAAAATCCTTCTAGTTGTTGGGATAGGAGGTCGGACCTTTGAAGTGGCTCACACACACATGGTTCTTAGTAGAGATATAAAGTTTTCCATGGAGAGTTTTCATGGAAACTGGTGCTTGGCTGCCCCAAAGAAGTAAGTGCTGAGGGTGGAGCCAGTGGAGTCAAGCATCTAAAAATCTGCTTTGAATATCATAGGCTTAGGGGAAACCCCACATGAGATTCAACAACTATTGTCTTAGCCTGCCATAAGATTTGTACTTGCTTGTGCATTTTGTTTATTAGACATTGTGTCTTCTATGTTTGTTACATGTTCCAAATGGTCAAATTGAAGAAAATTATTATCTACGCGTGAGCAAAATTCCAACAAATTGTTGAAAAAGTTTGATCAAAAGGGTAATACAGAAAGCTTTCCAACACTTGAAACACCAAATCAAAACCAAAGTGTCAAAATGCCAGTATCAAAATTATTCTTGAAGTAGGTTTGTCTCTATACCATCACATATTGTCAAGCTAGGTCAGACAACTAGGTCACTAATCCTACAGGTTATTCCCAAGAAGTTCTATAAACATCAACATTTAACAAGCTATTGATTCAAACATCTTAACTGCAAAAAAAATCAACATCATTATCAAGTTTCTCATCAGGTTAATCAAATCCTCTATCACGAAGCTTGATCAATCTATACTACGTTCATAATCTTGGATATATCTTTCCTATTTTGAATCTAAGTTATATCAATATCATAATTGCACCAACATTGGAATCAAACAAACTTGTAAATTGTCAAATGCTTATATGACTTTTAATTATCACCTTAAGAAAAGAAAACCCAGTTATAAAGCTACTCAGAAAAGAATAAGATTCTTGTATATCAATCGCAAGATCTTATTAAAATATAGGACATTCCTACACCATTTTCGTCACTACCTACGTGGCTACAGTATAGAGTTTGACGAAGAAATTTTACAAGGACATGTTTTTCAACAAAGAGACTCTTTATCACAATGAACAAACAATAGCGGTAAAATCAACAAAGCATATCTTCCTAAACCAATAATCCCCTATTGAGTTTGTCCTTTGGTCACTTAAAAAACTTTGAAATAATCACATGCCAGTTTGGACTAGAGCCCAATACGAACAACATAGAAAACAACAACAAATAGATGAAGAAATTATCCTGTATTCCAAACTTTTGGGTTTACCACTATTGATGAAGAAGCAGTCAATAGCACCATTAGAGACATCGAGCAAGATTTCAAATTTGATAGGCTAATGGAAAAATTGTTGGCAAAGCAAAAAGAGAAATATCTCTTGATGTTGGCAAAATCTGGAGCTAAGCTACCACGGGACTTTAATGTAGAAATATTGAAACAAGATGTGGAGGCAAGTAACACCCAAAATGCATATGATCCAAATAACAAGGATGTGAACAAAGAAAGTCATGAAGAAACAAAGAAAGAAAGGGATGACACAAAAAAATAGCATAGTGATAAAAGAACTCACGAAGAAACAAGGAGAAACTATGTGGATAATCCATTGTCAAACCTTACTCAACAAATGCAAACTCTATAGAAACAGATACAAGACATGCAAAATGGAATAAGCTCCAAGAAGTATTCATTAGAAGATATATGCCCATATCCGTTCAACAAGAATTTGAATATGATACCATTTCCGCAACACTGTGAGATTCCTAAATATGATAAATACGATGTAAAATCTGATCCTCATGATCACATTAGGGATTTTTGTACTATGAGCATGAAATTTGCTCATGATGAAACTTACCTTATGCGTCTTTTTCCTAGGAATTTAAATGGACAATCAATGGAGTGGTTTTCAAGGTTACCATCCGAAATCAAATCTTTTGAAGAAGTTGTGAATAGATTCATTTCACAATATTCCTATAATATAAGGAATGAAATAACAATGCTGGATCTCTGCAATGTTAAACAAAAGAATGGTGAATCTTTTATGATCTTCTTACAATGATGGAAATGCATGTTTAATAGGTATCCCCAAGATGTACCTGATCAAGAAAAAATGGACATATTCATTGATAATCTTATCAGTGAAATGAGTTATCGACTAAGAATGCAATGTCCTCCCTCTTTTACCAAAATATCGAGAATGGTCTGAAAATAGAGAACGCAATGGTAAAGAAAGGAGAACTAAAACTTTACAACAATTCCAACAACAACAACAACAACAACAATGACAAACCCAAGTTCTGGTTAAAGAATAGGAATGTCAGCAATGAAGCAAATGATGATAATAGTACTACAAAACAACAACAATCAATTTTTAATCTATCAAGTCAAATCCCAAGCAATAATAATCTAGAAAACAATAAAGCCAAGTCCTTTTTCTCCAATCCTCGGAGGAAATTCACAAACATTGGAGAACCTTTGGAATCAACTCTAAAAACTCTGCTTGTCGACAAATTGATTGTTTTACTAGAAGCAAGAAATTATGAACCACCAGTCAAGCCAAATTGGTGGAATGACAATCATTTTTGCAATTACCATCAAAATAAAGGAAACCTAACAAATGATTGTCAGAGATTGAAGCACCTTATCCAAGATCTAATCAATAATGGAACCATCACAATGGATAGCCATAAGACAAATGAATCACACCTGGCTTTCAAAACTCCACTTCCAAATTATGACAAAGGTGAACCATCACAATTAAAAGATGACAAAGGGAAAGCCAAAGTGAATTACACTTATACATATGATGATGTGGTAAATATGATCATTGTTAATGATAATCAATCTTTAGAGCCAATCAATGTTATTAATAGAAGCAAAGCAAAGGTTACCTTTCCAGGTATAGCAAAAGATCCAACATCCCCTTCATAACAATACAATTTAGTAGAGCAATTACAAAGAATACCCGCTCAAATAACAATTCTATAACTTCTCAAAGTTTCACCTATGCATAAGGAAAGTTTGGAGAAAGATTTAGTGGAAACAACAGTTTCAAAAGATTTGGATATAGATCAATTCCAAAACATGGTAGGACACCTTATAGCTCCTCATTGCTTATCATTTTCTGAAAATGATGATGCGTCCTTGCAACATCCTCACAACACTCCCTTACATGTTGAAGTCTCCATTAATAAAACTCGTGTCAAACGTGTACTCGTAGATGGAGGAGCTAGCTTAAACATTTGTGCATTAAGTTTGATAAAAGCTTTGGGATATTTAGAAAATGCAGTGGACCCAAAAAAGAAAATAACCATCAAGGCTTATGATGAAGCAAAATGTTCTTCTAAAGGAATTGTTGTGCTACCAATAAAAATAGGACCTGTGGAAAGGTATACATTGTGTCAGGTTTTTGATTTGAACCTCTCTTACAACATTCTTCTAGGACGACCATGGATTCACAAGATGCAAGCAGTTCCTTCTACATATCATCAATGTGTAAAATTTCCTTATGAAGGACAAGAGATCACTATAATTGTAGATTCTAGTCAATATTGCAATAATTTGAAGCAACCACAAGATACAAGAGTTCCACATAATAGAGAATCAGTATATCCTACCAAAGAAATTCAAGTAAAGTTATGGGAAACTTTTGAGGAAAAACTCAAATTAAATGATGAAGGAATGGGAAAATATTCTTTGCATAATTTTCCACTTTCACCTAAGTTGTATGGCAAGCCTACAAATATTCAATCAAAGACATCAGAAAAATCAAAACATATGTTTAAAGGGACATTTGTTAGTGTTGGAACTCTTGAAGAAGAAAATGAAGACAAAGACATTCTTGGTTGGTTGTACAAGGATGAAGATAAAACTATAGCAATAGTAGCAGAAGTCAATATTCCCATAAAACAATATGGCAAAGGTTATGAAATCATGCAAAAAATGAGATATGAAGGAAAAGGACCAATTGGTAAGTGACATCAAGGTATTTCAGAACCTATTTGTCCACACTCGCAATCCAAAGAAGATAAATCTGGGCTTGGATATCTAAAATCCAATCAAAAGCAACATAATCATCCACAACAAAAGTGGAAAAAGAAATCAATTTCTAAAGAATAAAATTGGCAAGAAAAGCTACATCAAACGACATAAATAGTAACAAATAAACAAAAGAAGCAAGAAGAACATGAAAAGAAAGACAAGGAGATTACCATCAAGGGTAAAGAGAAATCTTGTCAAAAAATTTTAGAAATACAAACAAACGCAAAATCTGAACAAGATATTCCAGCAGCAGTAAAAATAGAGATGGCGGAAATCAGAGAACTTTTTGCACCATGTAACATTCTTGTATGGTATAGTGGAGTAGTCATAGATCATGATTCAGAGATAGATTCAAATAAGTATGAATGGGATCCATATGTCTTATCTACTACATAAAGTAAGGAACACAATGAAGACCAAGAAGCTATTACAAAAGAAGACTTGTCTATTGCAAAACAAAAGATGGAGTTAGAAACAAGACAAGAAAAACTCAGAATTCAGAGAAAAGAGGCATATGTAAAAAGGAAAGGGAATGACAAAGACAAAGAAGTAATGCCACAAGAATTACAAACAAGGATAGATCAAGCATATGAAAATACAAGATTTTCATCAAAAGAGGAACAAGATATATCCAGATATGGTAGAACCATAGAAGAATTAAGAGATAGTCAAGTTGGATTGACTATTAGTCTAGAAGAAGTTGAGTTTGAAAGGAGACAAAATCTAGCAAAAGAATCCTCTTTATCATGAACACAAGTATGTCAACTCCAAAATGCAAATGAGGTCAATCAAGAAGGAATTTGTAGTATTAAAGATGTGTGTGTTGATATAATCCATTCATTTAAGGGACAAACGTCAGTTGAAGAACCACTTGAGTGTGAACTACAAAATGCTAATATTGATTTTGTTAGAACTAATTCAGAGATGCTTGAGAAAGACAATTCTCAAAAACATTTAATCTATGATAGTACCTATTCTATGCCAAGTTATGATCATTATGTCATGAATGTTGAAACACCGAATGATAACAATAATTATGATTTACCCCTTCTTTATCCTGAACTAATTGATTGGGATAATTAAGACAACCCTGAACTAAATGTCTTTTCTAATGATCATGACTTAGCCATGTACCTTAACGTTGTTGAACCCATCCCACCTAAGATATCTTCCATTGCAGAACCAAGCAATGTTTTTCATAGTTAGGAGGATGCAAAACTTTCAAGTCGCAAAAGCGAAATAAAACAAGGAAAGAGACCTATTGTTGAAAACCATTTCATAGAAACACTAGATCAATCAAAAGAGAAAACAAAGGATGTATCTGATGGTGAAAACCTCTTTGAGGTGCCATAAGATGGAAAGTTTGACATTCTTCCTGCATATTTTTCAGGAGAGATCTTCTATCTTGATAGAACCAGTAGAAGAAGTAAACATTGGTACATCAAAGGATCCTAAAATAATTCATTATGTTGCCTCATTATCAGAAAAGGAGAGGAAAGAATACATGGAATTCTTTAAGCAAACACAACTAAATTTTGCTATGCAGATATGCCAGGACTTAATCAAGATCTTATCATGCATCATCTTAATGTAGATCTAAAAGCAAAACCAGTTAAAAAGAAGCTAAGAAAGATGCATCGGCACATTGCTCTTCTTGTAAAAACCAAGCTGAAGAAACTATTAGAAGTGGGTTTTATAAGACTTGTTGCTTATCCAGAATGGGTTTCAAGTATTGTACCAGTATCAAAACTAGATAAAAGCATAAGGGTCTGTATAGATTTCAGAGATTTGAATAAAGTATGTCCAAAAGATGATTTCCCACTACCAAACATTGATATCATAGTGGACTTATTAGCAGGGCATGAGATGTTTTCATTAATGGAAGGCTTCTTAGGATATAATCAAATAAGAATCACACCTAAAGATCAAGAAAAGACAACTTTCTCCTATGTGTGGGGAACATATTGCTAGAATGTTATGCCATTTGGGCTTAAGAATGCAGGAGCAACTTATCAAAGGGCTATGACAACAGTTTTTCATGATATGATGCATACATTTATGTAAGACTATGTCAATGACATACTTGCAAAATCTCATACAAGACAAGAACATTTGAACATTTTAAGCAAAATTTTTGATAGGTTGGAAAGATATCAATTGAGATTAAATCCAAAGAAATGTGCATTTGGGGTAACCTTTGGAAAACTCCTTGGCTACATTATATCAGCTCGTGGAATTGAAGTAGATCCTGAAAAAGTCAAAGCTATCATGGAGATGGAGTCATCTAGGAACATAAGTCAATTGTGATCTTTACAAGGAAGATTGCAATCAATTTGGAGATTTGTTTCTCAGTTAGCAGATAGATTTCTTCCATTTACCCATCTTCTACATAAAAAACCTCCATTCAAATGGGATCCAAAATGTGAAGAAGTTTTTTTGCAAATAAAAGAATATCTTATGAGTCCTCCAATACTGATATCACCAACCAAAGGGAAACCATTGTTGCTCTATATCTCAGCAACAAATGTATCATTAGGAGCCCTCCTAGCCCAACATGATGATGAAGGAAAAGAAAGAGCAGTTTATTATATCAGTAGAATGCTTGTTGGCTATGAATTAAATTATTCCTCAATAGAAAAGACATGTCTAGAAGTTGTATTTGCAACTCAGAAGCTGCGACATTATATGTTGATTCATTTTGTAAAACTAATAGCAAAGATAGATCCTCTCAAATATTTGTTGAGCAAGTCAACATTGACAGGGAGACTATCCAAATGGGTTATGATATTGAGTGAATTTGATATAGAGTATGTTGATCAGAAAGCTATCAAGGGACAAGTTATCACTGATCAATTGGCTGATGCACCTTTACAAAATAACATGCCTTTGCACATCGAATTTCTTGATGCAGATATCTTGATAGTAAGTACAGACTTTTGGGAATTGTACTTTGATGGTTCTTATACATAATATGAATCAGGTGCAAGAATATTTTTCATCACACCTCAGGGCCACACAATTTCAAAATCATATAGACTGCAGTTTCCATGCACCAATAATATTGCAGAGTATGAAGCATTGGCTATTGGGCTTAAAATGGTCATTGAATGGAACATCAAAGATCTACATGCCTATGGTGATTCACAACTTATAATCAACCAAGTAAATAAAGAATATCAAACAAAGGATGATAAGCTTATTCCATACAAACAGCTGGTAGAGAAGTTTAAAGGACACTTTAAAGAAATATCATTCACCCAGATTCCAAGAAATGAGAATAAAGTAGCAGATGCAATGGCTACAATAGTATCTCTCTTTCAAAATAAGGAGAATCAACAACGTTATGAATTTCTCATGGAAGATATCTTCACCCCTACCATTCAATCCCAACATACCTACCAAATTTTCCATATATCAGGAATGAATCAATCTTTATATGATCAAAATTACCAGTATTTAAAAGAACATATCCTTCTTCTTGACTTATCTTGTAATCAGAAAAGGAATTTTATCCGCCAGTTCTCTCGCTATACTATAATTTTTGATATCCTATATAGGCATGGTCTAGATGGTACTTTATTAAGATG